>NC_056738.1:579140773-579174378 GCF_019279795.1 Protopterus annectens | reverse complement strand
GTGGCCACATGGTGTATCACCCCAGGGTGCTGACTACTGATATGACACCTGCTTGATGTAGTGTGCACCCCAGGGTGGTATGCATGCTAACACTATTAATGTCTGAGCTACATTCCCTGTGCTGTAGTGCAGGAATGCTGCATGCCATCTGAAATATCACATGCATGGTGTGTCTGTGTGCAATGTACCTTACAGTATTTCTTTGCATTCACAGGTGGTGTAGGTGCATTACCCTCCTGCGGTCCATCTGATGTTAGTGTCCCCACAGATACTAGCGGTGATGACTATATGCATGAGGTACAGGCAGGGTTATCAGGGGCTGAATCTGTGCCATTGGTTACCATCCCACCTATGTCCCCCTCTTCCCCGCACACAGTTCTGATGGCAACACATACCACATCACCGCTGCCCATAGAGGAAGGACAGTCAGCGTCTGTTGGCATTGAACAGGAATGTGTGGTGGCTACAGAAGGTGTGACTACACACCATGTTGCCAGTGTAATGACTGATGTGCCACACAGGCATGTGGCTGGTGCTGCTCGTAGGAGAACCTCTGGCAGACATGCACCCGCAGTACAGGGCGCAGCAGCTGGTATCACCAGATGCATGTTCCAGACTGTAATGGTGGCACAGGCACGTGCAGAACAGCAGAACAGCAAAACCGAAAAGGGCAGAGACTGCAGAGGGCTGCAATCCGTACCCTAAATGACAACATCCAGTCATTGGCAAATGCTCAACAGCAGATTGCTAATGTACTGGATAGGCGATTAGGTGAAATGGTTGGAATCCTCGACAGAGGCATGGCAATCCGCGAGCGTGAGCTGTCTGTGCTGGAACACCTGGTAGGGATGAACATAGGACACGTGGGCATAGGCCAGCAACACCACCTAGTGTAGGTCGACGTGTGCGTGCCACCTTTCATGCCCACTCACATAGTGCTGGTAGCAGTGCAGCTGGTGCTGCACTGTCCACACCAGGACACAGCAGGCCACGTGGACGTGGCCCTGGCCGGTCCCATCATGGACACGGTTCCAGCAGATGTGTCATCAGACAGTAGCCACTCTGTACCTCCACCTGGTAGTGCCCGTGCAACCCCAGGCAGGCACATGTCACGTGGCCGTGGACGGACACAGTGAGCTGTACAACCTGCACTGTACAGTCTGGGGCTGTCAATTATACCCCGTGTAGGCATCACATATGGCTGAACTGTGTACACACATACCCACACACAGCAGACACAACTGTAGGGCTCCACCACATCCACATGCATTCTGCACAGACATGTCCAGTAAACTCACCCGCCCTTACACACACACATGATGTTATCCATTGGTGCAGCCTATGCCTCTGGCAAACATATCACCCTGTGCATATGATGAAGCCTCTGCCGCATCCCTGTCATCCACACCATCGGTGCAGGGCTATGCAAATATATTCTGATGCACAGGGTGGACAGGATAGTAAGAGGTGTATGTGATACCTGTGTATGCATAGCGTGGGATGTGTATGTTGCAGTGGTTGTGTATGAATACTGACAGATGCGTATGTGACATGGGTTGTGTACTGTCAACATGCAGCAGTCATACCATGTAGTGCAGGTGCAGCATGCATTGCGATGTGTTCATGGTATGTGTGATGGTTACATGTGTAGCACCATGTTGGTTTTGATACCCTGAATCCCTCCTATGGTGTACTCGCATTTGCCTACAGGGAGCACTGTTATCGGTCCCCCACGTGTAGCTGTGGATTACTCACAGGCACATCTGGCAATATCAGCATACTACATGTACCCTCAACCTGACTGGACACCTACATGACACACATGTCCGCACATATACTGCACTTGACGCATGTGGTCGGTGCCACAGGCTACAGTGGACAGAGATGTCACATACATAGCAGGACACACTACAGGTATGGTGACATGGTGCAGGTGTTGTACACAGCGTGATGGCCACTGACTTGGTGTCACTTGTCAGCTGTGGGGCACGCTGTACAGCAGTAGGACCCTGTAACAGTACAGGAACATGGTCACAATCACGGGGTGTACACCACTATGATGCACACCCCATAGTGTGCAGATGGGGATACCTGCCTGTGTGGTCAGCACCCTCACAATACTATGCATCCACACGCCATGTCACAGGGAGTGGACATGCACAGGTAGCCAGTATGGCTCACACCTATGGCATCAACAGGGTTGTGCAATGCAGCACCAGTACGGGATAGTCACCACGTGTGGTTAGTGTTCTTTCACAACAGTATATTAGCATACACCCTCACACCAAGCAGCAGACATACAAACATGTAGACACACACATTGTGGTGACCACACATGTGTACACAGAGAGACAACGTGTTGCATGCACTGCACCATCCAAATTCAGGCTCCCCACACTGAGGTATGTACAGATCTCTACTATGGTATACAGGGATGTGTAGCAAGTGGGACATATTCCCCCCGATATGTGGCATACATGGGCACACATTCATGCACACGTCAGTGCTGGGAATACTACACCTGCCATATGATACGTGTGCAGGCATGCAGCGGTATGTAGTGCATTATGTGTACCAACACTGTATCCGGCAGATGTGCTGATATATGCACATGGGAGGTGGTAGGTGTTACAGTTGCCATGTGACATACAGTTGATAATACCTGACTGCTGGGTATGCATTATGTCAGCACTGTCATGTAACAGCGACATAGCATACTGTATGCACATGGCAGGGTAGGATGGTGTATGACAACTGTGAGCCACCACCTGCACATATGCATGTAGACAGGTGTTAAAACACATTATGTACACACATACCTCCATACGTGCTGTTTGTATGCCACCGTATAACGGCCCCTATGATGGGTATGCATGTGGTAGGTTGTTGCAACTATGTTATGGACATCGGCCACTGCTCATGCATGGCTGCTCCATGCACAGTACACATGTCACATGTCTCCTGTTGCCATGTTTGTATGCATTGCTACTTTTTGACGTGTGTTGACATACATAAAACATGGACTGTGGTATGATATCACAGCTGTCACAGGCAAACAATACAAGGGTATGTGTCCCAGTCAACACTGCTACACCCTGTAGTGGGAGCATTCCACAGACATGGGTCCACCTTCCATTCGTGTGTGTAGCACTGAGTACGCCAGTGTTATGCATGTGGTACATCACAGGCTTTGTATGTGTCATGTGTGCAGTCCATGCACACATCCAGACAATCACATGTATGACATATCCAGATGTTTGTTCATTGTGGTACAGCAGCAGTCATGTGTCACAGCTGTGTCAGGGCCATGGTATGTGTGGAGCCAACCTGTCCATGTATACTGATATAAGTGGACTACATCACACATGTTGGATCATTGTTAGTATATGTGTACTCTGCACAACTGGTGTACACTGCTATACAGACCTGTGGACCTATGTCACATGCTGTTGTTGGACCGTGAGGCTTACTGCTGCACCGATGACATGGTGCTGGCATGACAGCTACAGTGTTCACTGCAGTGTGTACATGTGTGACCTGCACCCGTGACACCTGTGATGTCATCTGTGTGTGTACAAGTAACTGCATGTGTGATCACCCTGTGTGTGTGGACAGTTTTACCTTACTGTGACCTTCTGTGTGTACACTCCATCTGCATGCTGGACGGCACTTAGCAAATGCTAAGTGTGTGAGCATGCCCAGTAAGCAGTTGTATAGATGGACACACAGTACATTGCACACTGCGCCCTTCTGTGATTATACCCCGTGCGCATGCATGTTTCCCTTTTGCAACTGCTAAGTGTGTGAGCATGCCCAGTTTGCTGTTGTGTAAGTGGACACAGTACATTCCACACACTGCCCTTTCATAATTACACTCCATGTGTATGCATGTTTGCACTTTGCAAATGCTAAGTGTGTGAGCATGCCCAGTACGCCATTCATGGACACACTGTACATTTGACACAGACGTCTGATACTAGGCGTGTAGCCATGGCCATTGACATCCTGTATAGCCATGGTTGCCATCCAGGTGAATTATATAAAGTTGCTATGCCACAATGGATGCCCACATCAAACACACTGGTTGCTCTCTCAAAGGGTGTACTGTCTGTGGTGCATCCCGTATCCATTTTGTGATGTAGTGCTCCGTAGATAGTTAGTATTCCCGAGTGCAGCACTGCCGTGTTATTGTACGTCCACCTTGGGATAGTAACATGCTGTGTAACTGCTCACTCTGTAATCATTCCCTATCGGCATCCTTGCCTTTGCGGATGATATCACCCACCTAGAAGTATGCCTCTGACAGTGCTGTGCTCAGTAATCTTGGTAGCGCGTTCTGTAAATGCATCATGCTGTAGTGTGTTCATGTAGGTAAGTGTAGGTTCAACTCCCGGCCCTTCCTCGTGTGTGTGTGTGTGTGTGTGTGTGTGTGTGTGTGTGTGTTTGTGTTTCCAGCTGCCTTGGGTGACAGTAATGCTTTTAGATGCCTCACAACACATACATTTGCTATCAGCATCTATTCCTTTGCGGATGATGTCACCCACCTAGAAGTATGCCTCTGACAGTGCTGTGCTCAGTAATCCCGGTAGCTCATTCTGTAAATGCATCATGCTGTAGTGTGTTCATGTAGGTAGGTGTAGGTTCAACTCCCGGCCCTTCCAAGTGTGTGTGTGTGTGTGTGTTTCCAGCTGCCTCTGGAGACAGTAATGCTTTTAGACGCCTCACAACACATACATTTGCTATCAGCGTCTATTTCTTTGCGGATGATGTCACCCACCTAGAAGTATGCCTCTGACAGTGCTGTGTTCAGTAATCTGAGTAGCGCATTCTGTAATTGTGTCATACTGTAGTGCGATAGGGTAGGTAGGTGTAAGGTCAATTCCCATGCCTGCCAGATATGTGTGTGTGTATGCTCCCGGCCGCGCAAGTTCGTAGGTTATGGTTTTAGACGCTTCGCAACACACATATATCCTGCTAACATCTCTGTGTTTGCGGATGTTGAGACGCACCTACTGGAATGCCTGTGTGTCTGCTGTAGTTAGCGACCTCCGTAGCGTGCTCTCTATGTGCGTCATGCTGTGGTGTGATAGGGTAGGTTCCACTACCAGCCTTGCCACATATGTCTGTCTGTATCTCTCTCGATGTATTTATATATACATATATTATGCCCATAGCGTTGCTTTTGCATGGAAAGCTGTCTGTCCCATGTATCGCATATTTGCGCAGCTTACACATAGCAATGGGGTACGATGCAAATCCAAACATTGTCCATGCAACGTCCGTGTTCCGGGAGGTGTTACACGCCCTTACAGACATCTGCTGTATATCTTGGCAGACAGCTATCCTTGCTGTACTGTCACTGTACTCGTACACGCCATAGACTGTGTATCATTGCCTGTTTATGATGTGTGTATGTCTATCTGAGCTGTGTGCATGGTTGTGTGTATGTCCCACTATCATCATCTGTACAGGTGTCGCCAATATAGGTAATTCATGTAGACTGCTGTTTAATTTGACATATCAGCACATACCTGCGGACAGTACTGCACTTCCTACTGCAGCACATTTCATCATCTTGCAGTGGATAATAATGTTTCCACACAAATGTATCTGTTTCTGTACATAACACTCCACCTCACGGAGCATATATCTGGATAAGGCCTTATGTGATAGTGGGACACTCAGGGCCAGTATTGACATGTTGCTCTTACAAACATTGATAGTGAGCACTATGATATGTTATGCATAAGTATGGCATTTCTGTCCGATTTGGTGTCTTCATCACATGTTTGTCATTGTTTCCTGTCATCAGTTATCATGAGTGTGCCAGACTGTTACTGTTACGTGGAACACAGCAAACATATGAGGCATAACTCTACACAGTCTGCGTACATCTGTACAGTTGCAGAGTATGTGTCTGATACAACATACCAACTTTCTGACTACAATACACACACAGTGTATGGCGGCATGACAGCCCACATGCCATTACTTTATATTTGCAGGACACACCCACACAGACAGTTGTATTCCTCACACAGGTCTACATCTGCTTATCCACACTAATTGTTCTTTCATGTACCATATGTGTGCGTCATATTTGCGCTTTCCGTCAGTGGCGGGGCTCACGTACGACTATGGGGGTCTGGAAACTGTTATGTTGACACTTCATGACACCCTGGGGGACACTTTACCTTTGTGTCTAATTACCTTCCACATAGACCTTCGCAGGGCATACGTTGTCATTCACATTTTCTGGGGTATGACTTATACATGTTTGCCCATTTGTCCTGCTGTCTTTCTTCTCACCTGTCCGCCTAGTATCACCAGTTCAGTACATGTATTTTGGACAGGTTAGCTCCTTCATACCCTTGACCTGTTGTCATTATGTGTACACGCCCTGACATTTGACCTTTGCCCTTGTTACATTTCACATAGTGATGTGCCTTTCTAGCTGATTGCTGTCTAGGCATTACGGACTGTGCGGTAGGTGATAGTGACTGATATTTCCATTGCATGATTAGTAACACTCATAACATCCATATTCATGGCTACGCCAGTATTCGCACAACGGTCTGACTTTGTATGGGGTATTTATAATATAGTCCCTATCTGTATTTCCTGTACTATGCCTTACTGCAGCTGTGTTATTCTGACAGTTTTCCAGTTATGGGTACCATCTTGGTCGTACGCATGTCCATCCATGGGAATTGCCTACAGGACACTGATATAGGGCTGTACATATTTCCAAATTGCTTTCCGCATTATCCAGTGGATACTTTGCACCATTATTGAGAATAAAGGCATGTGCTATACCCACATCCCTCCCATGGAGCGGGCCTACGAATTGTCTGCCAAACACCTAGGCCCATTTCTGCATACCCAGGTTCCCATGCCTAACAACCCTCTACGGTACACATTACACATGGTTAATGTGTGCAGTACTGAGATGCGGACGCACTTATATGCACTCCCCACTCTAGGGATATCAGTTCATACGTCATGCATGTCATGGGCACGTGTCATCACCCTTGCACCTGATTCTAGTGCATATACAGCTGATTCGTATTTGCGGCTGTCACGTCTTTTGCATCAATCACAGCAGGTACTGCGAATGTATACATTTTTGGAGTCCTACAATGGACACCAATATGCATGTTTAAAGTGTAAAACTTGGTGGACTGTCACTTTCTGGCCAATGATTTTTACTGCTGCTGTATATTCCCCATTCGTGGATGTCTGTTTGTCTACCCATATTAGCTATTACTTGGCATATTTATATCCATGTGTCATATATACGGGACATAGGTCTGTTGTGTGTACATACATACATGTAAACTCCTCGTTTCATACCTTGCTTCGTTAATGTCTGTGGATTACCTGTGTACACACATCTATAACCATACCATACCTTTCCACTGTACAGATACTGGCAGAGTGTACGGATGGTTGGCCCTTTATCTTAGGTGTGTTTTACATTAACCTGTGTCTATCTGGCAATTTGCTGGCATTTCATTTGAGACTTACGGTGGCACCTTCTGACAAGTAGTTCAGGTTACGAATGCATACCCTTCGTCAATCCCTGCTACTAATACACCCGTTATTCTATCCACTTTCTATGTTTGTTTTAGCACATATCTTGTGTTTCTCACTATTTGTACCAGTACTTTGCATGGCATTGTCCGGTTCCATACTTTCAGAGGCTGACAGTTTTGAGACATGTATAACTAACGTGGGGGAAACAGCATTAATTTACTCTGCTGTGAGCGGATCATACACGCACAGGTGCACTTGCATTTCCTTATTGTGGGTTATGCGCAGGCGCACATGCATATCCGTATTCTGGGTTACATATGTTTACTGAGTCTTTGTGCTTACATGGCCTGTATTAGTTGTGACAGTACCAGTAACATATCTCTGATCCAGTTAATGGACGTATGCGAAACACACTTTCACCTTTACATATCTAACTGTCTTTACGGCACAGACGCATTAATTACACGTTCACATTTATATGTTCTATACTCGTAATTCAAACGGGACTGCATTCACGTTGGCCGGTTGCTGTGACCCCTACACGTTTGGTGTTCTGCCTCATTTATATGCATATCCATGGTACATAGCTACATTAACATATCCCCCTCCCCCGCACTCACTTGCATCACAGGCATCCATTCTCCTGCTGGGAAAAGTGTGGTACTACATGTTACACATTGCCTATTCCCTAATGCTCTGGACCCAGGCTGCATATGGCGTAACCACAGGGATATTCAAAACACAAAGGCTTATAGTCCCGACACATACAGGTCTTTAATTGTCAGGGTGTTCCTGTGGTGCTCTGGGTTTGGTCTTGTCTGCCTAGTGTACAGAACTGCCCTGACTGTGTACGAATGTCAGACGAGGCACATGGGCACGGTTTGTCCATGTTTATTATACCATGACCCCCCATTATTATTCCAAACCGTGCACGCTGATTGGCCAGCGTGCCCGTTGTAAATAGAGTTATACTAATGGAAAAAGGTCCGGTTGCCCGGACTTTTTTCCATTAGTATAACTCGGTTTTTAAAACCCGTCCTGCTATGTTAGATGGGTTTAACATAGCGAGACAGCTTTAAATTAAGCAACGGAGATCTCCGTTGCTTATTTTAAAGCTGTCTCGCTATGCTAAACACATTTAACATAGCGAGACAGGTTTTAAAAGAAAGCAACGGAGAAAGCAAGATCTCGGTTGCTTTTTTTTAGTGTTTTGCTATGTTAAATGGGTTTAACATAGCGAAACAGATTTAAAATAAGCAACGGACATCTCCGTTGCTTATTTTAAAGCTGTCTCGCTATGTTAAACCCATTTAACATAGCGAAACACTAAAAAAAAAGCAACAGAGATCTTGCTTTCTCCGTTGCTTTTGCCCACAGCTCTGATGTACTGCACAGGCGCGCAGTACATCAGAACTGCCGCGGATGCCAGACATCTGCGGAAGGGCAGCAAACAGGCATTATACTATGCCATTATTTAAGAGAATTAATAGTTCCTTTTCTTAAATAATGTCATGGTATAATAGCAATAACCCACTTCTGGGTGTAGGTAATGCTGTATTTACCCACGGTTGGCTTTGGTCCCTCGGGCTTCGCCCTCGGGACCAAACCACGCCAACCGTGGGTAAATCCAGCATTACCCACACCCAGGCATGGGTTATTGCTATAATATTCAATCTGTGTTTACAGACACGGGTGTTTGGACAACCGACAATAGCTTATGCTGTTGGCATACAATGATGTGGGTAGTGCTGGTTATCATACATATTCCATGTTGTGCATTGTTCCCATTCACATTTGACTATTCCCTGTAGTCATTCATATGTGGATATGTAGCACATGAATAAACTATGTATTGCCTGCAGGTATGCTGTGTTACAGTGAACATATGTGACGGTTGGTTACAGTATACATGTGTACGTACCTCTAATACTGGGGACTACCACACATCCTTCACAGCATTTCATGCGTATGTACATACTATTATTCAGTGACCTGTAGAAGGCTGTGAGAGCACTGATTACATGTGTCCCTATTTGTGCAGGCATCGTGTTAGTCTTTGTCCAGCTTTTGTTGCTGTCATAGGTTGAACGGTGGTGTTGGTGTGTGATTGGGTTGTATTTATACTGATGATACTTCAGTGGGGGGTAGGGTTAGCACTTGTTCCTCTTTGCGGGGGAGGCGCCATTTTGGACATTTGTGTCCTGCGTCAACACTTGACACGTGCCATATGTCCTGTGATATTAACAGAGTAGTATATTTCTTACCTTCGTTACTACTTGCATGTTACAGGCATTTTGTATCTGGTACACATGACTATTATATTGGATAGCTTAAGCTATTCACATGCTATGCGATAACCTTTCATTCTGGCATATATGTGTTATTCTATCCTTTGCATTGGCCGTGGGTGTTTTACCATGCAAATCCACACATATCTACAAGTGATGTCCCACCTTGACAATCTGTACATGTGGCAACCCTGCTGGGGTGACCTGCATGGTGGACAGCTGTTCCACCCTGTGTATTATGTTTTGCATGTCTGCATAGCTACTCATCAGTACCGTGGCTACACATAATGCTTTGTCCAAATGTGTACAGTTATGGACACCGTGGCATGTGAACACCTATGGGGTTTCGACAGGTCAGTAACCACACGCGGGATTTACACATTCTTTTTTCTTGTAACTAGCCAGTTTTCTAGTTTCAGCACTCAAATCTGTTTCTTTGATCTCAGCACTTGTTCAGAAAAAAAAAAAAAAAAAAAAAAAAAATTTCATCTGCTTTTACTGTACTTGTGTTTTTACCTACTTCTTTTTACTTTTGCATCATCTTAAAATACTCAATTGTATTTATTACTGCTTGGTGTAACTCATTCTAAGCCTTTTGGTTTAAACACTTGGGCTTCGGACCAGTTAGTTGTTTTGCACTGAGAGGTTTGTGGTCTGCACTGTTGTGGCAGAACAGGTAGCTTACATCCTTCTAGGTTGAGAACTGCTGATTGAGGGCTCAGTGTCTGTTATTCTAAAAGTGTATTAATTCTGGTTTAAGCACTTGGGCTTTCAAGCCAGTTATTTTACATTAAGAGGGTTCGTGGTCTGCACTCTTGTGGGAGGAGAGGCTGGACTCTGCCCTTCTGAGCTGGGAATTTCTGGTTAAAGGCTTATAGTGCATGCATATCTGAACTGTTTCTTACTGAAGTTGATGCCTTGTTTGCTGTGGCATAGACTGGATTCGGGCCTGCTGGATCTAGCTTTGTTTGTGTAACTTGAGCACTAATCCAGACATTCTCTAAAGTATTCAATGGTATTTATTACTGCTTGGTTGTAACTTGATTAAAGTGTAGCTATCATTCAAGTCTTTTGGATTAAGCACTTGGGCTTCAGACCAGTTGTTTTACATTAGGAAGGTTTGTGGCAAGCACTGTGGTGGCAGGACAGGTAGCTTTCATCCTTCTAAGTTGGGAACTGCTGATTGAGAGCCCAGTGTCCAAGTGTATTAGTTCTGGTTTAGGCACTTGGGCTTCAGGCCAGTTATTTTACATTAAGAAGGTTCGTGGACTGCACTCTTGTGGGAGAAGAGGCTGGACTCTGCCCTTCTGAGCTGGGAATTTTCTGGTTAAAGGTTTATAGTGCCTGAATATTTGAACTGTATCTTACTGAAATTGGTTCACCTTGTTTGCTCTAGCATAGACTAGATCCAGGCCTACTGAATCTAGCTTTGTTTATATACTTGTTGTTTGTTTGCTTGTTATTTCCCTGGAAGCTAATTCACCTAATACGCAACTTCTCAGCGCTTCTGTGGATCACTAGTGATATCTGCATTGCTTACTGTACTTATTTCCTTGTTTCACTTGAAAGAAAGTTACTGTTTGTCGTTTTTGCATTTAGTTACTTGTATCACATTGCACTCAAGTTACCTGGCACTTGCTCACTAAAGCAATTATATAAGTCAGCACTAAAAATTAAAAGCACTACACCCTCACTCCCCACTGGCCCTTGTTTTCAATTAAGGATTTCCCAATATTATTCTAGCATGTCCAAAGGTCAGTTGTCAATCTCCTCTCCGGTCCAGCTGGTGAATCTGGGAATCTTGAGGCAATGTTATAACTGCCTCATGTACACAGACAACCCTCTCCTCCTCCCACATAACACAAATACTTGAGAGATGCAGCTATTTAGCCAAACTGGAGGCTGAGCTCTCTCAACTCAGGACTGGCAAGACCAGACAGGAGGAGAAGGCAACTACACACACCACAAAACCAGCCTCACATAATGCTACCACTCCACTGAATCAAACACATAAACACACAAAGACATACTCGGAGGCTCTGAGTAAAATTTACCTAAACAGCAGAGGCCTCCAAAGCAGACACCCAAACAACTGCTACCTCAAGACACCCCACAAGCAACACATAAACCACAAAAGCAGTGTGCAAAGCAGTCACAGCCCTTAAGGCCAAATACAACACCAAACATACTTGTCATAGGTGACTCCATAGTCAGACACACTGACGTCCCACTCACCAGGCTGAACAAGGAGAGGGTCACAGTAAGCTGCCTATCGGGCTAGAATCCGCCACATAACACAAGCACTGGGTCACTCCACAGCAAGTACAAATATGACACAGTCATTGTCCATGCTGGTGTGAACGACCTGAGACGCACCTCCCTGGACTGCATGAAAAGAGACATAGAGGAGCTCTCTGATTATGTAGCCCAGGCAGGTATGACCCTAACCCTGAGCAGTATCCTTCCTTCACCAAGAATGATGCCACAATATAGAGACAAGATGATCAGCTTTAACAATTGGCTTAATGTCTGGTGTCATTCAAAGGGGATCCAGTGTCTGTCTGCCTGGGACGACATGCTTGACAAGCCACGCTGCTTCAAGGGACGGCTTGCACCTGTCACCCTGGGATTCGGATATTGGCTAAGGCTCTTGCCACCCCATAGTGCCTTTTTAGGCAAGGCTCAAATTCTAAACCTACCACCCTAGAAAACAAAAATGGGAAGAAATTGAGGGTAATGCTGCTCAATGCCAGAAGTCTAAATCTCAAAATGCACGACTCGAGGCCCTTCTCAGTATGGAGAACATCGATGTCTGTGCTGTAACTGAAACCTGGTTCAAGGCTCCTGAGAGCACCCGGCACTATTAGGTTTTACCTCATATCATGCGTCCGGCCCCAAAACCCGGACCACTCCACAAAAGGAGGGTGTATCCATATTCATAAAGGATACTCACACCTCCAGGTTGGTGGCAACGCATGAAGCTTGGAAACCATCCAGGTGCAACTAACAATAGGCAAAACTGCTCTACAAATTGTAGCATGCTACAGGCCACCCTCTCAAACTCAGGAACCCCACACAGCCTTCCTGAAGACGCTGGAGGGTATAAATGTATCTCCAAACACCATCATATTGGGTGACTTCAACTACCGAATATAGACTGGGAACATTACTCAAGCCCTAACTTTCTAGCCCAACGGTTCCTGGAGTTCATAAATTCAAATGCCATGGAACAGCTAGTCACTGTTCCCACGAGAGGAGAAAATATACTAGATCTCATTGTCACAAACATGGGGACAAAATGCTCCACACGAAGTATATCCCTCATTGGTGAGATCTGATCATAAACTAATCTCACTGGAAATCCACATCCGCCCCACCCCAAACAAAAAGACCATAGTGAAGAACTTCTCTAAAGCAAACTTCACACTACTCAAGACTGGTGTGGTATCCTTCAAGGCCCCTGAGTCAGAGGAAACCACAACCCAAGCTGCGGAAGCCCTTACAAATGCCTTCTATGAACACCTCCAGGACTGCATGGATCAGGCAATCCCAAATAAAACCAAGACTCTTTCCACAAAGGGCAAACGTCCAGTCTGGTGGACCCCAGCCATTAACAAACTTTACAATAAGAGGAGAAAGCTATTACATGATAGAACAAAATCCATAAAAGGGAAGTCACCCCTGATCATTATTAGTAAAAAAATACGAGCACTCATAAAATCAACTAAGGCCAATTTTGAGAGAAAAATTGCCATGGATTCAAAGGACAATCATAAGGCCTTTTTCAGCTATGTTAGGAACCTGGGTGGAAACTCACAGATATGCTCAGAATTAGTCCAAAATGATACAAAAATCACTGAACCCACAGACATTGCCAACATACTGGCAGACAGGTTCAGTGCAAACTTCACCCCTCTCCCCTAAAGGAGAGATAACTATCCCAGCCGAGTGTAGCCTCCCGGACATCTCAAATGCGCAGGTGAAAGCTGCTCTCTCTAAAGCTAAAAACACAGCATCAATGGGACCGGATGGTGTCCCCGGCTGTGTGCTACACGAGCTAAATGAGGAATTAAACCCGCACATAAGGCAGCTGTTTAATCTCAGCCTTACCACAGGATACGTGCCCAAGGAGTGGCGACGGCAACTGTGGTCCCACTCCACAAAGGTGGCGCCTCACGGACCCTGGTAATTACCGCCCCATAAGCTTAACAAGTCTAGTCTGCAAAGCTATGGAGAGGATCATAATGGAGCTCATAAACAAAGATATAGGGGACTTGCAGACATTGGACCCGACCCAGTTTGGCTTTGTCAAGGGAAGATCATGCCTTTTGAACTTGGTCGACTTCTTGAAATAGTCACCAAGGCCATTGATGAGGAAAGGCAGTCCATACAGCCTACCTTGACCTTGCAAAGGCTTCGACACAATACCCCACTCGGGTATTGTAGAAAAACTTACCAGCTTAAATGTAAACCCATATGTCACAAGATGGGTTGCAAACTGGCTTAAGGACAGAACCCACAGGGTTAGAGTTGCTGGCGCTGTGTCAGACTCCAAGCCGGTCACAAGTGGTGTCCCACAGGGCTCGGTCCTTGGCCCCTATTGTTTGGCATCTACTTCTCAGAAGTACAGGCCAACATGGGAGGACTTTGGCTGACAAAGTTTGCAGATGACTGCAAACTGGGCCATAGTGGAAAGTGCATCGGACACGGATATCCTTCAGAAGGGACTCACGGAAACAGATAGCTGGTGCCAGAGCCATGGCCTGAAGTTAAACGCCAAAAATGTATAGTCATACCCTTCGGGAAAAACAAGGTAACCCCAAGCTACCATATAGGTGGCAATCCACTAAGCACAGAAGAGGTTATCAGGGACCTGGGGACCCAGGTTGACAGTGGCCTTTCTTTTGACACTCACATTGCTAAAGTGGTTAGAAAGACCTTCTACATTGCCCACCTGATCATGAAGGGATTCACATCCAGATCTAGTGAGGTCATTGTTCCCTGTACTCTTCACTTATCAGACCAATGATCGAGTACAATGCCCCATTCAGGATGTATCTCACCCGACATCTGCAGCAATTGGAGAGACCCCAAAAGTTCCTCACCAAAAGGATAAAGGGACTCCAAAATCTGTCATATGCTGCCAGATTGAAGAAACTCCAGCTCTATTCAGTCGCATACCGTCTGCTCAGAGGTGACATGTGCCTGACATACAAGGCCATGTCCAACCCGGAATTAATGGACATGCTCCACCTCAAAAAATCCAAATCCACCAAAACCACTAGAGCAAGCGACTTAAACCTTAGCACGGATATAAATAGGACGTGCTGGAGGGATAGATTTATCACTCAGAGACTCCCTATGCTGTGGAATAAAATCCCGGTCCATGTGAGGCAGAGCACCTCGCTGACTCTGTTCAAGAGAAATCTAGACCTGTGGATGGGAGATCGTAGGTTTACCCCGGGAATCATCTCTGGGTCACTGCTGGACAGAGGCACAACAAACTAATGGGCACAGTATTTTTTCATATAAGGGGTGGCGTAAGCCACAATAATTTGGGCTAGGCTTATAAATGCCTTAGGGCAGATAGCCTAGTATAAACCTATGAACCTATGAACCTATGACACATTCACATGCAGCCATTTGGATTTCAGTACCTGGGATGGGATGTTGACATATGTGGGGTACATATTTGCAAGCCTGTCACTGCCTAGGACAATACTTCCTACTACATATGGGGTATACCCGCTCTGTGTAGGTGTACAGCTGCGCAAGGCTGCTAGCTGGATTAGGTGGACATTTGGACATGGGTGCAGGTTACGTGCTATAAAGGGGTTGTTGTGTATTACATTTGCATGCATGGGTTCTGCTTCTGGATATTCCGATTCGGCATATGCTATCCTGTGTGTATGTGAAGGTTACGTTGCTGTGTATAGCACATTTTACTAAAAATATGTCTGTGTGTGTTTGGGATGCGATTTGGGATGTCTAGTTTCTTTATGGTTGTTATATGGCCACGACTGCACAGCTGTGTACTATCACTACCACTGTGGGACTGCTGGTGACCATGCCCATGGGGCTAGTCGTGTGTATTTGCGGCGCACTGACATGATGCAGTACACCTCCACTGGGTATGACTGCTAACAGTGCACTACGTAATGGACACAGTATTCTAAGTATCATTTGTTCCATGAACGGGAACATTTTGTATTTCGTGCATTTATGTTTGGTTCTCCATTTTGTGTGGACGGGTAATGTGTAGCATACTTTGCATACGTTTCATTATCCACAGACACTGATAGGTGCAGTTACTATTGCAGGCGGGCTGTAAGATTCAGCACTTTAGGTTGCTCATAGACAGCCGACTTGGCCATGCCTCCAAACGCAACCTAGTTAGGCTCCCTGGACTCGCGCACGTGCCCTATGCATGTGGTTGTGGTTGCAGCGCACAGTCATTACTATGCATGTGGCGCTGCTACGCCATTTATACGCTGCACGGCCAGCGCAAGCCTTACACCGGCCTTGCGCCGAGCTTCATGAATCCGGGGGAAAGTGTAAAGAAGGAAAGATGTAAGTAAAACAATCCTAGGTAAATGTAAGTTATAAATAAGGAAAGATGAAAATAAAACAACCCTTGGCAAAGTGAACATAAGGAAAGATGTAAATAAAACAACCCTTGGTAAATGTAAGGTGTAAATAAGGAAAGATGTAAATACAACAACCCTTGACAAATGTAGAGTGTAAATAAGGAAAGATGTAAATAAAACAACCCTTGGTAAATGTAGTGTAATTAAGGAAAGATGTAAATAAAACAACCCTTGGTAAACGTAAAGTGTAAAGAAAGCAACCCTTGGTACAGTGTAAATATGGAAAGATGTAAATAAAACAACCCTTGGTAAAGGGTAAATAAGGAAAGATGTAAATAAAGCAACCCTTGGTAAATGTAAGGTGTAAATAAGGAAAGAGTAAATAAAACAACCCTTGGTAAACGTAAAGTGTAAATAAGGAAAGATGTAAATAAAGCAACCCTTGGTAAAGTGTAAATAAGCAAAGATGTAAATAAAGCAACCCTTGGTAAATGTAAAGTGTAAATAAGGAAACATCTAAATAAAGCAACCCTTGTTAAAGTGAAAATAAGGAAATATCCAAGTAAAGCAACCCTTGGTAAATGTAAGGTGTAAATAGGGAAAGAAGTAAATAAAGCAACCCTTGGTAAAGTGTAATTAAGGACAGATGTAAATAAAACAACCCTTGGTAAATGTACAGTATACATAAGGAAAGATGTAAATAAAACAACCCTTGGTAAATGTACAGTGTACATAAGGAAAGATGTAAATAAAACAACTCTTGGTAAATGTCAAGTGTACATAAGGAAAGATGTAAATAAAACAACCCTTCGTAAACGTAAGGTGTAAATAAGGAAACATGTAAATAAAGCAACCCTTGGTAAATGTAAAGTGTAAATAAGGAAAGATGTTAATAAAGCAACCCTTGGTAAATATAAAGTGTAAATAAGGAAAGTGTAAATAAGGACAGATGTTAATAAAACCACCCTTGGTAAATGTACAGTGTAAATAAGGACAGATGTTAATAAAACCACCCTTGGTAAATGTACAGTGTAAATAAGGACAGATGTAAATAAAACAACCCTTGGTAAATGTAAGGTCTAAATAGGGAAAGAAGTAAATAAAGCAACCCTTGGTAAAATGTAAAGTTTAAATAAGGATAGATGTAAATAAAACAACCCTTGGTAAATGTAAAGTGTAAATAAGGAAAGATGTAAATAAAACCCTTGGTAAAGTGTAAATAAAGCAACCCTTGGTAAATGTAAAGTGTAAATAAAGAAACATGTAAATAAAGCAACCCTTGGTAAAGTGAAAATAAGGAAATATGTAAATAAAACAACCCTTGGTAAATGTAAGGTGTAAATAAGGAAAGATGTAAATAAAGCAACCCTTGGTAAATATAAAGTGTAAATAAGGAAAGATGTAAATAAAGCAACCCTTGGTAAACGTAAAATGTAAATAAGGAAAGATGTAAATAAAGCAATCCTTGGTAAATGTAAAGTGTAAATAATGAAAGATGTAAATAAAACAACCCTTGGTAAATGTAAGGTGTAAATAAGGAAAGAGGTAAATAAAACAACCCTTGGTAAAATGCAAATAAGGAAAGATGTAAATAAAGCACCCCTTGGTAAAATGTAAATAAGGAAAGATGTAAATAAAACAACCCTTGGTAAAGTGTAAATAAAACAACCCTTGGTAAATGTCAAGTGAAAATAAGAAAACATGTAAATAAAACAACCCTTGGTAAATGTAAGGTGTAAATAAGGAAAGATGTAAATAAAACAACCCTTGGTAAACGTAAGGTGTAAATAAGGAAAGATGTAAATAAAGCAACCCTTGGTAAATGTAAAGTGTAAATAAGAAAAGATGGAAAGATGTAAATAAAACAACCCCTGGTAAATATAAAGTGTAAATAAGGAAAGATGTAAGTAAAACAACCCTAGGTAAATGTAAGTTATAAATAAGGAAAGATGAAAATAAAACAACCCTTGGCAAAGTGTAAATAATGAAAGATATAAATAAAGCAACCCTTGGCAAAGTGTAAATAATGAAAGATGTAAATAAAACAACCCTTGGTAAATGTAAATAAGGAAAGAAGTAAATAAAGCAACCCTTGGTAAAGTGAACATAAGGAAAGATGTAAATAAAACAACCCTTGGTAAATGTAAGGTGTAAATAAGGAAACATGTAAATAAAGCAACCCTTGGTAAATGTAAAGTGAAAATAAGAAAAGATGTAAATAAAGCAACCCTTGGTAAATGTAAGGTGTAAATAAGGAAAGATGTAAATAAAACAACCCATGGTAAAGTGTAAATAAGGAAAGAGGAACGCATCTAGGGACATAAGAATCATATGCCTAGTACTACAAATTAATGACTAGTACTACAAATTAAAGACCTTCTATAGATACTTCTACTACTGTTTATTCTTTATCTCTGCATTTTGTATAACTGTTGAGTCTCAAATGTACCTGATTTTGTAATATGTTTAATCAGTGATTTTACATTGTTGGTTTATTCTGAAGTACTATTGCATATCTAACTAGTGCCTGATATACCTTCTCTGCTTGTCCCTGTTTCAACCTATGGATTACTACCACCTCTCTCTTCCTACTTTCTTTAGTCTAAATGAACTAGTACATCCCTGTACTGAATAACCTGCATAATTCCTCCTGGAAGCATTGGAAACCTCACTGATCCTGGACTCCACCACAAAAAGTTACAGTGAAAACAACCCTTATAAGACTGATAAAGTACATGCATATCCAGCTACCTGTACCTTGCACCACTATGCAGATTTAATGGTTCTGTCTCACTAGGCCAGCTTCCCACCCAGAATAGCCAGCAGCCAACTTGCCCCTAATTTTTCCCTTCTTGCTCTCTGTAGCTAATCCTTTATCCAGCCTTTTCTCTCTCTGTGATACTTCCTAAATCTAACTCCTCTCAGTCTGTTCCTGTAAGTGAACACTTACCTGTAGCATAGTGACCATCCACCAGGTGGCGCTCTATCCTTAGCCTTCTGCATTACTATCTGCCCACCAACTTCATTACCTTACTGCCTCAACCTGCTTCTACGGGTTTACTTTCACTGAAATATTCTATCACCTCTTCCACCACATCCCAGGGTACCTTCTCCACACCCTAACTCTTTACTTCCCTACGTTTCTCGCTCTAGCCTCATTCCACACTTCTACATACTTACCCTCTGACATACTTGCTTACATTTCCTGCTTTACACATTGTCTTCCTTGACAGCTCTCTCTCTTAGCTCTACCCGCTCCGTTCACCCTGCGGGCTCACTCCGCTCCCCTCCGTGCCCCCAATTCCCACCCACCCCCAGGGGTCCTACCTTTATACTGCTAGTCGACACACCCTATACTATCCCTACCAATCAGATGCCTTATATCACTAACTAACCCAAATCTCTCCTTTGAACACCACACCCACTAATTATCTACACCTCCTCCCTATCCACTCTCTTCTATTACTGCCTGCATCATACCTCAAACTACATCTTACTCTTTCCTATTCACTATACACACAATAATGGGTATACCTATCACTTCACCACACCTCAAACAGCTCTTCAGCTTATCACTTATATCTTCTCTTATAATTACTGACATCCTAACCTCGTCTGAATACCCATTGAACTCTTCTTATTCATCCCCCTCTAAGTACACCAGTACTTATATATCACCTCTCCCTCCTTCTCTCTCCTGCCTTACCACACAACCCAACTATCTACATGCCAAATACCATAGAATAACTCACTTCAAGTTAAGTAAACCTAAACCCAGGAAAATATCGGACATCTTCTACCTACTCGATCAGTCAAAATACCTTAATATCCTTAACCTTTTATTAGATGGAGATATCCATCCTAATCCAGGCCCACAACATAGTAAAACAAAAACACCCAAAGTACTAGACAAAACTACATCTCTCTCTCTTTCCATACCCAACAACTCTCTCTCCATTACCCATCTCAATATACGAAGTATTTGTAACAAAATTAGTCAAATCCATGCCCTCCTTGAAACCCATCAATTTGATATGTTGTGCTTAACTGAAACATGGCTAAAGCCATCAATCAAAGACAATGAAATTAGCCCACCCGGATATAATATCATTAGACATGATCGCACTACCAAAAAAGGGGGAGGCGTAGCTATTCTCTACAAAACACAACTCCAAATTAGTACTTTAAATCTGACTCTTAACCTTGATAATAATGCTGAAATAATTAGCTCCAAACTCCAAGTCAATAATACTAAGGCCATAAATATCATATGTGCATATCTCCCTCCTGGAAACAATATTAACACTCTTGAACATATCCTCAATTCACTCTCTACCAACCTCCCTCAAGAAACAATAGTCTTAGGAGATTTTAACATCAATTGGTTCTCCTGTAACAGTACTAACCCCACCTCCCATATAAACCTATATGGATTTAAACAACTCATTAGTAGTCCCACGAGAACTAATAAAACCAACAATAAGGAAACCATTCTAGACTGGATTCTTACTAATACTCCCCAACAAACCTATCAATTAGGCACCCTTCCAGATGACCTAAGTGACCACTCACTAACTTACATCATTAGGCACAAATCAAACCTAGCCTTACCTACCATCTACAAAACACTAAGATCTAAAAAACAATTTAACTCTGATCAGTTTCTTGCCGAACTAAGACAATGTAATTGGTCCCAACTAAAACATCTTCCACTGAATGATGCTGTCGAATACTTTAATTCTACATTCCTATCCATACTAGATAACCATGCCCCAAGTCGCACTATTAGAACCAAAACTAAAACAGCACCCTGGCTAACCAACAATACTAAGCAAAAAATTATTCTCAGAAACAAATCCTGGGATAAATGGCGTTCCACTAAGAACCTAACTGACCACCATAACTTCAGAGAGCTTAGAAACAGTACAAAAAAAGCCATCCTGGCAGACAAAAAGAACTATTACTTTCAACTACAACAAACCACAAAAAAAGAACCCAAAAAATTCTGGGCTAGTATTAATAATCTTCTATCCCCAGGTCAGTCACTTACTCCAAATCCCCAGGACTCTAATCCAAACAATCCTAAACAAATAGCTAATGACTTCAACTCTTTCTTCACCAATACTATCCAAACTCTAGCAAATCACTTACCTCCTGACATCTCTAAAATTACCCTCTCCTACTCCACACACTTTTCTTCCCCTTTCCCTTCAACCTGTACCTACCACATTTATCTTATCCCTACTCCAGAAACTTAGACCTACCACACCCTCTGCAGACAAACTTCCTGCAGAATTTCTGCAGATAGCAGCTAAAGCCTTTGCCTACCCCATCTCAATCCTGATAAATAGATCTATAAAGGAGGGAATTTTCCCTTCCATTTGGAAAATATCACACATCATCCCACTACACAAAGGGGGCAATTCTATTGATTTCTCTAATTTTCGTCCCATAGCATTGCTATCACCTATAGCCAAAATCATGGAAAAGTGCATCCATAAACAACTCCTTAACCACCTTCTCCATAACAACCTACTTGCTAACAGTCAACATGGTTTTAGACCTTCTCACAGTACCACTACTGCATTACTTTCCTTTACCAACACTATCAATCACAACCGTAACACTAATCTATCATCTTCCATCTTCATAGACCTTTCAAAAACTTTCAACATGGTAAATCACAAACTCCTTCTGCATATACTAAAATCTCTCTCAATTCATCCTTCTTCCTTATCCTGGTTTAAATCTTACCTAGAAAATCATCAGCAGGCAGTACTTTGGAAAAACTCACTATCTACTCTCCTTCCTATCTCTTTAGGAGTACCTCAAGGGTCTATACTTGGCCCACTCCTATTTTCTATATTTATTAATGACCTCCAGTCAGCTATTCCAAACACTACTTGCATACAATATGCAGACGATTCCACTATAATCTGCACTGCAGACGATTCCACTATAATCTGCACTGCTTCCTCTCAGACTGAACTCCTGTCACCGTTGCCTTCTCCTCAACCCCAAGAAAACAAAGTTGCTATTGTTCTCACCTACACACAAATCAAGCTCTCTTAACTTCTCTATTACTTCCTCTGATAACACTCTGATTTCTCCTGATACTACTACAAAACTACTAGGAATAACTATTGACAATAATCTCAATTTTGATTCTCATATGAACACAAAAGTAATAAACAAAAAGATTGGTTCCCTCTATAGAATCAAACCATTCCTTACTCCTGAAGCTCGGACCACCTTAGCTAGTTCTCACCTTATCTCTACCCTCCTATATGCTTCCACTATTTATACCAACCTCTGTAAATATAACCTCAAGAAACTTGCCACATCCTACCATAATATTGCTCGATTTGCCACAGGATCCCTCTTCAGAACCCATCACTGTCATAACCTAAAACAACTAGGCTGGCTTGAACTTCCTGATAGGCTGACTTATCAACAGCTCTTAACTGCTCACAAAATTCTTTATCAGCCTTCTAAAACACCAATTCTCTCTAACCTCATTATACCTTATAATAACTTGAAACAGCTACGCTCTTCAAACAAACTTCTGGTTAATACTACCATACCCAATAACTCTGCAGGTGACAGCCTTTTTTCTAACTCTGTTGGAAAAATGTGGAACAAACTACCATCTGATATCTCATCTTTGTCTAATCTTCCACTCTTTAAAAACAGCTGAAAACACATCTTAATAAGCACTGGCTTTGTTCCTGTAACAACCCAGACTAACCTTTCTTTTTTCCTTCCCTCCCAAATTTCTCTTGTCCACCTGTGTTATTAAACTCTGTTATGACTATGCCTCTCTGCAAGGATTTTATGTTCTGTCTCAATGTATTAATAATTTTTAACTTGTATTGACTGTTACTGTAAATTATTTGTAAATTACGTTGGAGCTTTTCTCCCCGGGCCTCCACTGAAAATGGACATATATCCAGCTGGACTAGCCCGGTCAACAAATGTAAAATAAAATAAAATATGTAAATAAAACAACACATGGTAAAGTGTAAATAAGAAAAGATGAAAATAAAACAACCCTTGGTAAATGTAAAGTATAAATAAGAAAAGATGAAAATAAAACAACCCTTGGTAAATGTAAAGTGTAAATAAGGAAAGATGTAAATAAAGCACCCCTTGGTAAAATGTAAACAAGAAAAGATGTAAATAAAGCACCCCTTGGTAAAATGTAAATAAGGAAAGATGTAAATAAAGCAAACCTTGGTAAAGTGTAAATAAAACAACCCCTGGTAAAGTGTAAATAAAACAACCCTTGGTAAAGTGTAAATAAAACAACCCTTGGTAAATGTCAAGTGAAAATAAGGAAAGATGTAAATAAAACAACCCTTGGTAAATGTAAGGTGTAAAAAAGGAAAGATGTAAATAAAACAACCCTTGGTAAACGTAAGGTGTAAATAAGGAAAGATGGAAATAAAACAACCCTTGGTAAATGTAAAAGTGTAAATAAGGAAAGATGTAAATAAAGCAACCCTTGGTAAGTGAAGTGTAAATAAGAAAAGATGTAAATAAAACAACCCCTGGTAAATATAAAGTGTAAATAAGGAAAGATGCAAGTAAAACAACCCTAGGTAAACGTAAGTTATAAATAAGATGAAAATAAAACAACCCTTGGCAAAGTGTAAATAAGGACAGATGTAAATAAAACAACCCTTGGTAAATGTAAATTGTAAATAAGGAAAGATGTAAATAAAGCAACCCTTGGTAAAGTGAACATAAGGAAAGATGTAAATAAAACAACCCTTGGTAAATTTACAGTATAAATAAGGAAAGATGTAAATAAAATAACCCTTGGTAAATGTAAAGTGCAAATAAGGAAAGATGTAAATAAAGCAACCCTTGGTAAATGTAAAGTGTACATAAGGAAATATGTAAATAAAACAACCCTTGGTAAAGGTAAGGTGTAAGTAAGGAAATATGTAAATAAAACAACCCTTGGTAAAGGTAAGGTGTAAGTAAGGAAAGATGTAAATAAAGCAACCCTTGGTAAGGTGTAAATAAGGAAAGATGCAAGTAAAACAACCCTTGGTAAATGTAAAGTGTAAATAAGGAAATGTGTAAATAAAACAACCCTTGGTAAGGTGTAAATAAGGAAAGATGTAAATAAAACAACCCTTGGTAAATGTAAGGTGTAAATAAAGCAACCCTTGGTAAATGTAAGGTGTAAATAAGGAAATATGTAAATAAATCAACCATTGGTAAATGTAAAGTGTAAATAAGAAAAGATGTAAATAAAACAACCCTTGGTAAAGTGAAAATAAGGAAATATGTAAATAAAGCAACCCTTGGCAAATGTGAAGTGTAAATAAGGAAAGATGTAAATAAAGCAACCCTTGGCAAATGTGAAGTGTAAATAAGGAAAGATGTAAATAAAACAACCCTTGGTAAATGTAAAGTGTAAATAAGGAAAATGTAAATAAAGCAACCCCTGGTAAATGTAAAGTGTAAATAAGGAAAGATGTAAATAAAGCAACCCTTGGTAAATGTAAAGTGTAAATAAGGAAAGATGTAAATAAAACAACCCTTGCTCTTTTCTGTGAGTGTGATCAGACAGCTGCTACACAGAAGAGAGCATCATAACAGAGGAGGAAGAGGAGAGAATTGTCACTAGAGTTAATCCAAGATTATTGATGAAAATGCTATGACACATTACTGAACTTTAACCTAGTTGACTGGATGGCAAGACTCAATTCTCAGGATTTCAGAGGAAGAACCCAAAATGGGAGCTGTATTTTCCTGGTTGGACACAGTTAATAGATATTTCCAGGATGAAGGTTGTGATGCACAACAGAAGCAGTGAGAAATGGATGGTGAATATACAATATTTAAAGAACACTCAGAAGATAAATCAAAGGATGAAAATTATGAAATTTTAAATGAAAACTCATCTGTTAAGGTAAATAGCATTAATAGAAACATTAAAACATATGCTGTTCAGTAGTTACAGCTGTGGATTGTTAATACTAAATATTTTTCATCAAAATCACAGAATAGTAATGTGAAATGAAGCAGAAGATGGTGATACTACTGACAGGTATTGTGTATGGGCTAGATTTATTGTTCTGTTAGGCTTTTGGGCAGATGTTCATACTTCCGTTCATTTTGGAACAGAATAATTTTGTAGTAGTTGGATTCATTAAAAAAAACTTTGCTTTGCTGGATGGCAAGTCTTTTAGTAAGCCATGGAGCACGGGCGGCTCGTCCTATCGACTGCCGGACTGCAGTCCTCCCACCTAAAAAAAAAACAAAAAATATCTGTAAAACAAAAAATTCACGAGCCCCAATCCCCTCCTCCAGACTGCCTTACCAGCAGTCCAGATAGGGATAGAGAGATACCCAGCAATCATTGCTGTGAGATACCAGGATTCTGTGCGGTGACGACCGCACAGAGGAGCTCCGGACTGCTTCAGCCACAGTCAGAACCAATGAGAGGACTGAGCTGCTCTCGCGGGACTTGCGAGACTTTCAGTGCATGGGCTTCATGGGTGGAAACAGGTTGTTTCGGTCGCTGGGCTGGTAGGTGAAGGAGCAAAAGGTGAGTGTGGATTGCTTCATGTGTTCATTCGGTTGCAGGGATCGCTGGATTTCATTTGGTGGATTACTTGGACTGGTAGGAGGTCGCTGAAGGAGTTGATCGCTGGATTTTAGTACCGGGCGGGTGTGTTCGTTTGCTAGATTACCTGGGCTGGCTGGTAGGAAGTCGTTGATCACTGGATTACTTGGGCTGGCTGGTAGGAGGTCGCTGATCGCTGGATTACATGGGCTGGTAGGAGGTCGCTGAAGGGAGGTGTGTGTTTAGTTCATCTTACATCCAAGGAGGTGTGAGATGGGAGTTGGATGTTCTCTTGCTGTCATTTATAGTTGGTCTGGACTTTGTTCCTTGCACACTACATCTTTTTGACAAACTAGCCCTGCATGCAGAACATACAGTGTCTGTAATGTCAAACCAAATGTTCCTATGTGGACATGTCGCTATGACCCATGCTGGCCAAAAATGTATCCACCTAGGATTAACTTCTTGGATTTCATTAGAGGCCCCTCTTCCCATTGGGAAATCCCATTTCTTCCTTCCTGCCAAAATAGGAGAGCCAGCATTCAGTTATTCACTCATACATTATATGGCCACCCACTCTGGTGCAGGGTCCAGTACTCAGTCCTGGCTCATCTGTTCCATTCTCAAGGCTTAACCTCTGTGTCACTGGAACCAACTCACTGACTGCACATTTAACAGACCCTTACCACACTCTGTTAGACAAAGTGCTCCAGAAGACAAACATCTGACCAAAATCCTTAAAGTCCCCAAAAAAAAAATTAATAAGCTGAAGACAGTTCTCCTAACCACACCCAGCACTCACCTTGTACCAATAGAAATGTTCATATTCTGTTATTGCAACATATCCTGTTATCCTCCTTAGTTCTCGCAACATCTGGCAATCACAATTCCACAAGGGTGATGATCCAGAATGCAGACTCAGCACACCCCTGTGAATCACCGCTGGATAACTGGAATCACAGACTACATACTTTTGACCCAACCTAGCCTGAACATTTTTGGCCTATGCTAATTGAAGAATCTAACCTTTCCAACAGTCCATTGAACCTTTGGCTCCCCTGTCTCACTCCTGTCTCACCTAGTTTAAAACCTCTCCTCACCATAATCGAGGTTTCCCATTACAGTGTGTGTGTGTGTGTAATGCCCCAGTTACTATATACTGGTGGCTAGAGAGAACAAATGGTGGTTTGGATAGAGATACCCAGGCTTGAACCCTGTACCTTGTATGCAGGTGTTAAGGACCTGAATTCCCTACCCACCACCATTTATAAAATAAATTGCAGATTTTTGCCTCGTATGTTATCTGATCTGTTCCTCATAATATCTGTGGTTTCTAAATGTTGAAATGCTTGATATTTGATGGTGCACTGGTAGCATTGTTGCCTCACAGCTGAACGTTCTCAGTTTGATTCTTTGCTGGGGTGCCTTCTGTGTGGGGTCTGCATCTTCTCCCTGTGTTTGTGTGGGTTTGCTTTTGTGTCTTCCTATGTTACTTACAAAGACATTTCTGCATTATTTCTTCCTGGGCCTCTGCTGAAAATTGTTTTTTTGTTCCAAGTCAGATTGTCATGATTAACAAATGTTAAATAAAATTGACAGGCATTTGAATTTCAGACTTCAGGTTTCTGAATGCTTAATTCCTTACATATTTGATGGAGCAGTGGTAGCATTGTTGCCTTACAACTAAAGGTTTTCTGGTTTGATTCTTGGCTGGGGTGCCTTCTGTGTGGAGTCTGCATCTCATGTTTGTGTGGATTTGCTCTGGTGTCCTGCCATTTTACAAAGACATGTGTCTGCAGTATTTCTGCCTGGGCCTCTACTGAAAATTGTTTTTGTTCCATTCTGTCAGAAGTAAAATTGACAGGCATTTGAATTTCAGACTTTATATTCTTCAGAAAATACATAGTAACAAACCTTTTATTCTAGCAATTTTGTAAGTTTATAAGATGAATATTTGAAATTTGTCCTTATTTTTGGGACTGTATTACCCCATTATTGGCTTTGTCCCGGTTTTTTGTGCTAAGGTTGACAGCTATGGCAAGAACTGAATTCACTGAATATGTTTTGACGGCTGTATTCCCTCATTACTGGGTTTGTCCAGGTGTTTTGTGCTAAGAGGTTGACAGCTATGGTGAGAACTGAATTCATTAAATGATAGCCATTTAAGTTTCAGTTTTCCTCTCTTTCACAAAGCAGCTGATTTGGCGTAGTGGTATGTTGCTCTGACTGTTTTGCACAGGGACATTGGTAGTAAAATGTATGGTGGTAACACAGCATTTTTCCTTCACAAAGCAGCTGATTTGGCATAGTGGTATGTTGCCCTGACTCTCTTGCACAGGGACCATGGCAGTAAAATGTATGGTGGTAACAGCATTTTATTCTAACAACTTTCCAAGATTCTACAAGCAATGTTTGTGTCCCTGGTTTTTGGCATTTTGACCCCCCCCCCCCAATAAATTTGGCTTTTTCCAGATTTTTTGTGCTGCAAAGTTGAGATGCAGTTGAGTATTGAGTAGATTTTACAATGAGCTGAGAGCTTCAGGGGAAGAGAAGTTTAGTGCTGCTTATGCTAAGTCAGCTTGCATTGTTAATAGCACAACAGGTTGTGTACTTGCTTTCGATGCAGAAGGTTGTTGGTTCTACTCACACATGGGGTGAATGCTGTTGTACTGAAAAAGTTGTGTTAATTATGAGACTGTTATCAGTTTGCCATCCATTTCCTATTGCAATATTACTAGCTTATCATTTTAATGTAATAGATTTAATGTGGAATTATTTAGATGACTACTTCTTCAGAGATTGTGCAAATTTACTGATAATGGTGTGCATATTTACTGATAATGGTGGACTGTAGAAATTTGAGTAGACTTATGATGGAAATGTTCTGAACTGGGCAGTTTTGTCATTATGGGTGCATGCATTTTGTTTCATTGTTTACTGGAAAAATGTTCAAAACAATAGGAAGGTGCATCAAAGAGCACATGTATGTTTCATATGCAAGGGGCCTATGATTTGAAAACAGCACAGAATTAATCTCTATCTGCTACTGGTAAAATGTATTATCTTTGAATGTGGGTTTCAATGCTGTTTCAATGAATGTGAGTTTCCAGGGCAGAGAAGTTTTAATGCTAAGTTTGTTTAGCAGCTGTCTTGGTGTTTGTGCTGTAAAATGCAAAATAAAACTTTCAAATGAAGTCCAAATCATCATAAAAGTAAATCAGTATGCACATTAGTGTTTATGGTAAATGGAGTGAAATAGACAAGTAATGGATCTTTGGAATGGCTGCAGGGGGAGGCCCCATTTGACCATGATTTTGTGAGGGGGAAGGGCGGCAAACTTTAAGACAGCCCCAGCTGAACTATACCTTCCAACTGTCCAGATTTTCAAAGAATTAATTGATTTTTGCTTCTTATTTTTGGTTTGTTCCTCATAAAACTTGTGGTTTTCTGGCAAATCATTTAGGAATTAAATCACTAAATAATGACACACTGAGTTTCAGACTTCATAACCTTCAGAAAAATGCATGCTAAAGTAAGACCTGTTGTTCTATCAACTGTCTCACTTTATACAAGAGCAATTTTTAGTACTGTTTATATGTTCCCCCAATATATTTGGCCTTGTCCAGATTTATTGCATTAACAGGTTGAGAGGTACATGCAAATAAATTGCTTTATAGAATTTGGCATAGCCAAACCTCTCAATGGTCCCTGATTTTGGCTCAATGTTGCTCTTCCCCCTAATAATCCCTCCGCAAAATAGCAATTTTGGAAGAAAACATGGAGGGTTTACAATTAAGAAATAACTGTAATGATCAGAGTTATAGATTACTTTTATTTTAGAAATGCATGTAGATTATTTTATTTTGTCATCTGCTCAAGTTAGCAGTACTAATATAAAAGTGTCCCTTTGACAGGTTCCCAGCTGTATTGTCTGGCTATTTTATATTTTTACATCACATTTTTGGTCCATTTTTCATAAAATTGTGGGTTTTTTTGGCAAATTAGTGACAAATCATTAAAGACTGAAGTTAGAAAATAATGACAGACATTTGAGTTTCAGATTTCATACCATTCAGAAAAATTTAAGTTTATAAGAGCAATATTTTAAAAATTGTCCTTATTTTTGGGCCTTTGTCCAGACTACTTGCTCTGAGGTTGAGGTGTATGACAAATGTGTCAAGGCCATTACAGTCAGCCAGAGACATTTCAAATTGTGACATACTTCATGCACCCCACTCCCCCATGTAGTGACTCTGGATGTGTCGAAGCAAGGCAAGGAGTAGTTATGCAGTGTAAATGTGCAGAGTATCCCCCCCATCCAAGGTAGACACAAGTACTAGAGTGGCTTTTCATCTCTCTTTGATTTTTGCAGAATGGTCTGGTTTCAGTCATATTTTTTGTACTGTTGGTTTATGCTTATTTCTCAAAGTGCCTGTTGCTCTGTGTTTAAGTAGCAATACTTTAATGACCATCAGGTAAGCTTGACTGAGATTGTAAGATGCAAGTAAGCTTTAATAAGTATACTGTTAAAGAATTGCCAACAATGAAAGCCTTTCTGTTGTTGCCATGTAGAGAATACTTAACTAGATAATGTACAAGTCTTGGGTATTGAAATGCATATGACAGTATTTGTAATAAAGAACAGGATTACATTATTTTAAGAAGCGCATTACACTTGGAGACTTCCAGTCATCTCTGCAGGCTTTACCTGTAAACTAAACAGAATGCCAATCGTGTGGTCCATAACCTGTATAGTAATCCTTTTAAGCAATGTATCTTGAGCTTATTTCTTGTTTCCTTTTCATTTTTTACTTTGATCATGTTTTCCCCATGAAACAAGTAGATAGTTGTCAGGCAGGAGGTCTTTTTTTGGATAAGAAACATTTTTACAAGTGGGGGCATCAGAGATTTCTACTTTCAGCATGTTACTTGGTACTTTAATAAATCTGAATATAAATTATAATTAGAACTGCAGTGCAAGAAGTGGTTTGAGTTGAGTGTTGCTTGTTTTTCTTATACTTGATTTTGACTGGCATTCCATTAATGTATTTAAAAAAGTAATTTATTTTTTCATGCCTCACAACCTTTTTGTTTCCATCTAGATATTGAGTAAGCTGTCATGCAGCCAATGCATTGAAATATTTTTATTCTTCTACACTTCATTTTGTCTTGATTGGACTCTCATAATGACGGTTTGGCACCCAGGGCAGTGTATTTAGTTAGTTTTTGTGGTTTTCAGCATAGCTCCTCCCCTTCCTAGTTGGGCGCACCCCTTCCCATTGACACCACCCATTTAGCTGTCTCCTGCAGCCCCCCCTTTGATTTGAAGTCACCGGCTGCCACTGCCGTGGAGTCAAAAGCAACAGGGTAATGCTACGTAAAAAAGTACATTTATGGTCTAGGACATCTGAACTGATTGAATGCGGCTTAAAGACAAGTTTTCACAAGTGCTTAATATTAAAAAAAGTTATAAATATTAAGGACTAATGGGAGGAATGTTTTCTGCATACAATTTACTGAATAATAATGGCCATAATAATATGCTTGAAGTACTTAGGAAAACTCAGACATTTGTGTGCTCTCACACGTGCACCTTAAGTAGTGTTTGATTTAAACGTGTTCTAAAAATAAATGTACACAATGTGGTAAAGTTAGATATTTTAGTAACAACCATGATATGCAGTTTAGAAAATGTAGAAATTCTGTTATGTTCTTACAAGTAAATCAACAATTATGTAAGTTTCTTATGATGTCCATTCCAACATGGAAGAGTCAGTCTCCTGTAGATGAGAATACCCTAGCTCAGGATACTGTAACTCATATGTTAGAGAAACATACAGATTGTGTACAATTCGACACCTAACGGGTTAAGAGTTAATACATTTATTGTGTGTAAAATGTGTAAATACTGGTGGTCTCTGTAAAAGCTGCTGACGCCTGAAAGTCTGTTGTCCTTGCAATGGAATGTTGAAATAGGGGCCTCAATCTAGCAACAGATAAATGTTGCGTGTCAAGAAGAGACAGTTGAAGGACAATTACTCAAACTGGGTTTGACAGGTCAAGCTGAATTTTGAGAAATGTTTTTGCAAGTCAGCAATTATTTGAAAAACATCTGCTGTGTACATGCAAAGAACTGTATAAAAGCATTAGGCTGAGCTATTGAAAATCAGACAAACCTTGTACTTGCATGCTTTGTCTCCTTGCTGCAAGTAATAAAGGATGCCTTGCTTGAACCTTACGTGAATTGATTTTTATATTTCCTTTTACTGATTGGTCCTTCGAGCCGTAGCCCTGTCTTCACCTCGGATCAGACGGCTAGGTGTCTGAAACCGTACGGGGAAGAAACCAAATTGGTTCTTCTACAATATAAAGACCTCCGACTGAATTGTCATTGGAAGAGGCCAGTCACTTTCTGATCTGCGATTGACAGACGGGTTTCCGCGAATCAGTGGTCAATCACGTAGGCTCAGTTAAGGTGGTTTTACTTTTCTGTTTTGAAATGGTCAGGGATAGGAAAATGCATTAATCTCTGTTAGATTGTGTTTCCAGTCAGGGAGAGAGAAAACTGCAGTTCCGTCAGACTAGGTGAACAGAATAGTAGAAGGTTAGACAGTCATTCTGAAGAGACTAACAAAATCCGTGGTACATGTTAAAATTGAAGGTAATAAGTAAAATTGCTAACTATAACTACGTAGTGAGAAAATGGGTAATTCTAACTGTTGCGCGAAAACATCAAAAGACCCACCATTAACAAAAGATGGTAAATATATGCAGGTGCAGCTCGCAGATAATATTAAATCGTTCACAAAATGGGTAACTAAGTATGACTTTGATGGAAAATTAGATAAATCCTCGCTCCTCAAATTGATAAAGCAATTAAAAGCAGACTCCAAGGGGCAAGTTAAAAAACAGCAACAATCAGGATGGAGGGGGATGAAGACAATCATATTCAAAGAAAAATTTGATATAGTAAAACTGAGGATAAAAGTCTGGGATTGAAGCAAACTCTGGTATTATCTATTTTGTCTGTTTTACATATTGCAAAAAAATTGAGTTTCTAAAGATTTTTAAGTAACATAGCATAAATATACTGAAATATGGATGAATGGAAATGAAAGAAAAGTAAAAGATATACTGAAAAATATAATAATCAAGGTCAGGCCCAATATAGTAGGGACACCCCTTGTTTAGTTGCTGAAGAAGCTACATCAACTTCTTTAGATACTGTCCACAGTATACCTACCTGAAAAGCCCTATTACAACAAATAGGCAGGGTAAGAAGACGAGCCGACATTATGGAATCGTCATCCAAACTAGCACTAGAGAATAGTGATTGTCAGTAATTTTCCCCTTAAAGCAGGTACATTTGTACCAAAACTTGTGTGATGCTTCCAAAATAAATAGTGTTGGTCATTACAACTGTTAATCTGTATGATAAGAGCAGGGCTACCATCTTGATGATGGGTATCACTTTTTTCCATAAAGGTGAAACTTAACTATATAGTGTACACAGTCTAAAATATGGGTCCTACAGCAAGACGGTGCCATTGCTATTTGGACTCGAGTAAGAAGTCTCTGAAATCATACAATTTCTATGGCATTGTCGCGTTT
>NC_056738.1:579104889-579140273 GCF_019279795.1 Protopterus annectens | reverse complement strand
TTTACCCTTATTACAAAATCTGTACCCATTTCTATTTTGTTGCACCATCTACAAAAACCGCATTTTTTCATACCTAGTACTTTGTTGATGTTATGTTCCTCTTTATATTTTAATAACTCTTTCAAGTTTCTCCCTTTTCTCTACACAATAAGTGGCTTGTCTCCTATAATATTATTAAATTCTTCATCTTGATTCAATACACACCAATTTTTCTCAAAAATCCATTTTAAAATGTTAGCTTCTTTACTATATGTGATAACTAATGCTTCTGAGAATTTGTTACTCTTATTTTGACTTTGGTTAATGTTTTCAGTTATTTGAGATGCAACACTATGTCTTTCTACATTCTCATTTACAATATCCATACTAGAGTTTTTATTATCTATGATAGGTTTAAAAAAAACTTCTTTCTTTTGTCTATAACTTCTTCAATGATGTCACTTAAAAAAGTAATGGGATATGATCTAGCAGAAAACATAGATTTTAAAATGGAACATTCTTCCAAAAAATGGTCTTCTCTAGTAATCATACGTGCGGCTCTAACTGCTTGTCCTTTGACAACAGATTTTTTATGATGTTGAGGGTGTGAGCTGCTATAATGCAATAGACTATTGGAATATGTCTCTTTCCTGTCTGTGCAAGCTATATATCTATTTTCTATATAGTCTTTGATGAGCTTATTGTCTAAGTATTCCATATAGTCATTATTAATATTCCATATGAATTTAAAAAATGTTGTTGTTTGGCCTATATATAACAGGGATTCTTCAAGTATGTCTTGTGTTCCTTGCCAAATAATACTGATGTCATCTTGAAATCTAAAATAGGACTTAATAAATCTATTAAATCTACTATTGAAGACATATTTCTTCTCCCAATAGGCCATATTTATATTAGCATAAGCTCCCCCACATGGGGACACAATTGCAATGCCTTTAATTTGTAAATAATACTTTTCATTGAATTCTAAAAAAATATAATTCAAAACTATTTCTAATAGCTCTACTAATAAATTGATTTTATCTTGTTGTATATGATTCTCATGCAACATTTCGCTAGTTCATTCTAAACCTTTTTCTTGTGGAATAACAGTGTAGAGATCACACACATCAATTGTTACTAATATATCTTTACTATTATATTCTATTTTGTTCAGATATTGTAAAAATGACCAAGATTCCCTACAAATTTGTTTTTGATTTTTAAGGATATTTTTGAACTCAAAATCTATATATTTAGCAATTGCTGATGTAATAGAGTCTCTTCCATCTACTAAGGGGCGCATGGGTGGATTAGTAATAGATTTACGCACTTTGGGGGTACCAAAGAACACAGGGACTCTAGCAGATGATACATTCAAATAATTATACAATTCTATACTAATGCGTTTGTCTATAAACATATCATTTAACTGTGTATAGATCATTTTATATGCACCATTGATTTCATTCATTGATACTTTTGAATATGTATCAGTATTTAACATGTCATATAATCTTCTATTATAATCTTGGATGTCCATAATAACTGCTCCTCCCCATTTATCTGGTTTCATTATGCATTTTTTTTCTTTTCTTATTTGAGTTAAAACTTGCTGTTATGAAATGCTAAGGTTATTATCTTCCCTTTTTCCATAATAATATTTTTTAAACTTTTAATGTCTATTTCACAAATTTTTTCATATACTCCTAATTTGGGGTGGAGGGGTGGATTATAAGTACTACTGATACCAAACATACTTGTTTGTCTGATTATACTAGTCTGAAACAATATTTTTCAAATTAATTTTTCTAAGATACAATTTTAAATCTAAAATGGTGTTAGTAAAATGACTGTAAGCAGAAGGCACAAAGGTCATTCCTTTTGCCAATAAATTAGCTGTTTCACCAGTGCAAACTACATTCGAATAATTGTATACTTTGAAATCTTGTTCTTTATTATGTACTGCTGTACAAATGTCATTAGTACGTGATTCTGATGTATCACTTTCAGATGATATACTGTGTTCCATAGTGTTTAAGTCCTCCATTGTTTTGTTTTGGGTCTCGCTCCTTGAAACCCCGCTGCTTGTTGACTGTTTACAAAAGGGACATTGCCTCTATTTTTAAGTCTTTCAGATCTCCTTGGCTCAGGAAAATTATGGTTATATACTTCCTGACTATCATAATGTTCATGAACTCTTTCTTGTTCATCTGTATTTACATAATTAAATTTCTTCTGCCCTTGGAGCTTAGGAGGGCATAGGATAGGCAACACCATTAGCATAGTCTCGAAAATCACGTTCAAGCTTATTGATTTTTCCTTTTTTCAATAATTCAATCTGCTGTTCAGCACTATTGTAAATACGTGAATATTCATATTGTGCTTGTTCATACGAGTTATGCTCTTGAATAATTTTATCTAATATACTTAATTCATTACTGAGTTCATCTATATTTTCTTGATTACATTTAACCAAAAGCTCACTTAATTCCTGTCCTTTTCTATCAAACAGTTTCAGTAATTCAATATGTAATGCTGAATTTTCTGTTAATCCTGAAGGGAAACATGCATAACCCTTTTGGTATTACTTTGCTTCGTAAACATTCTGAAAGGTAGCTGCGTTTTCAAGCTGTAATGTTTTACAGCGTATCAGTTTATAATCAAATTCAGATAACTTACTGTTCGTGTGTTGTCTGTTCCTTTGTGAGGCTTTAAAAGAAAACGCTGTAGTCAGCCATTCATTAAGTATAGGCACTCTTCTTTTATTATTACTGTTCAAATTAGTTCTCATTGCACTTGCTCCTGTTTCGCTATTCAAGTGGTTAGTGCTATCTACATTGCACCCAGAACTAGGATTAAAGTCTGGTCTAAGGCACTGAGGTGTAAGACAAAAACCAGTTCCTGCATTCATATTATTACTGTTATTAGCTTGCTGAATGGGTAGAGCATTAGCATTGTTGTTACCTGGATGAGCGGCTGCTATGGTTGGAAACTCTTTACCTATATTCCGTCCAATGCACTCATACAAGTTATCCATGCGTTTAGAAAGTTGCATAACAAGGGTGAAAAGTTTTGCAACAGACCCTACGGTCTCTCCTTGTCCATTAGTTGAATTATTATACTATTATATTTAATTTATTATAACATGTATTTTATGAATGTATTTTTAAGAATATTATAAGCATAGGTGAATGTTTATGATAGATAGGCTGTTGAGGGTAGATATGTATATAGTGGTTAGGGAACACTGTGAATGCAATAAGTACTGCTTGATTTGAAATATATTAATTAAGAAAGGAAATGACATAATTGTGACACTAACTGTTTTAGTTTAAATTGAATAGATTGTGTTTGTAACTTTGTCTGATGAAGTACAACATCTGATTGTATGAAAGCACTCACAATATGTTGGTTTGGTTTCAGTTAGTAAATAGATATATTTCAGTGGCCATTTGTTCTTGGATTATTTGTTACATAGCCCTTCACTGTTTTCACAGTTTGTTTTCTGGATTTTTACTGTTTGTTGGTGATATGGAAGGTGCTTCGTTGCCTAACATCCAAGGAGAGAATCATGGGCCAGCTGAAGTTAATTGAACTAATGGACAAGGAGAGACCGAAGGGTCTGTTGCACAACTTTTCGTCCTCGTTATGCAGTTTTCTAAACACATGGATAACTTGTATGAGTGCATTGGACGGAATATAGGTAAAGAGTTTCTGACCATAGCCGCTCATCCAGGTAACAACAACGCTAATGCTATACCCATTCAGCAAGTTAATAACAGTAATAATATGAATGCAGGAACTGTTTTTTGTCTTACACCTCAGTGCCTTAGACCAGTCTTTAATCCTAGTTCCGGGTGCAATGTAGATAGCACTAACCGCTTGAATAGCGAAACAGGAGCAAGTGCAATGAGAACTAATTTGAACAGTTATAATAAAAGAGGAGGGCCTGTACTTAATGAATGGCTGACTACAGTATTTTCTTTTAGGGCCTCGCAAGGAACAGACAACACACTGAACAGTAAGTTATCTGAATTTGATTATAAACTGATGCACTGTAAAAAATTACAGCTTGAAAACGCTTACCTTTCAGAATGTTTACGAAGCAAAGCAATTCCAAAAGGGTTACGCATGTAGCATTTCCCTTCAGGATTAACAGAAAATTCAGCATTACATATTGAATTACTGAAACTGTTTGATAGAACAGGACAGGACAGGAATTACTTGAGCTTTTGGTTAAACGTAATCAAGAAAATATAGATGAACTCAGTAATGAATTAAGTATATTAGATAAAATTATTCAAGAGCATAACTTGTATGAACAAGCACAATATGAATATTCACGTATTTACAATACTGTTGAACAGCAGATTGAATTCTTGAAAAAAGGAAAACTCAATAAGCTTGAACGTGACCTTCGAGACTATGCTAATGGTGTTCCCTATCCTAAGCCCCCTAAGCTCCAAGGGCAGAAGAAATTTAATTATGTAAATACAGATGAACAAGAAAGAGTTCATGAACATTATGATAGTCAGGAAGTATATAACCATAATTTTCCTGAGCCAAGGAGATCTGAAAGACTTAAACATAGAGGCAATGTCCCTTTTGTAAACAGTCAACAAGCAGCGGGGTTTCAAGGAGCGAGACCCAAAACGAAACAATGGAGGACTTAAACACTATGGAACACAGTATATCATCTGAAAGTGATACATCAGAATCACGTACTAATGACATTTGTACAGCAGTACATAATAATGAACAAGATTTTAAAGTATACAATTATTCGAATGTAGTTTGTACTGGTGAAACAGCTAATTTATTGGCAAAAGGAATGACCTTTGTGCCTTCTGCTTACAGTAATTTTACTAACACAATTTTACATTTAAAATTGTGTCATAGAAAAATTAATTTGAAAATATTGTTTCAGACTAGTATAATCAGACAAACAAGTATATTTGGTATCAGTAGTACTTATAATCGACCCCTCCACCCCAGATTAGGAGTATATGAAAATATTTGTGAAATAGACATTAAAAGTTTAAAAAAATGTTATTATGGAAAAAGGGAAGATAATAACCTTAGCTTTTCAGAACAGCAAGTTTACCTCAAATAAGAAAATAAAAAAATTGTATAATGAAACCAGATAAAGGGGGAGGAGCAGTTATTATGGACATCCAAGATTATAATAGAAGATTATATGACATGTTAAATACTGATACATATTCTAAAGTATCAATGAATGAAATCAACGGTGCATATAAAATGATCAATACACAGTTAAATGATATGTTTATAGATAAACGCATTAGTATAAAATTGTATAATTATTTGAATTTATCACCTGCCAGAGTCCTTGTGTTCTTTGGTACCCCCAAAGTGCATAAATCTATTTCTAGTTCTCCCATGTGCCTTAGTAGATGGAAGAGACTCTATGACATCAGCAATTGCTAAATATATAGATTTTGAGTTCAAAAATATCCTTAAAAATCCAAAACAAATTTGTAGGGATTCTTGGTCATTTTTACAATATATGAACAATATAGAATATAATAGTAAAGCTATATTAGTAACAATTGATGTGTGTGATCTCTACACTGTTATTCCATAAGAAGAAGATTTAGAATGGACTAGCAAAATGTTGCATGAGAATCATACACAACAAGATAAAATCAGTTTATTAATAGAGCTATTAGAAATAGTTTTGAATTATAATTTTTTAGAATTCAATAAAGAGTATTATTTACAAACTAAAGGCATTGCAATGGGGTCCCCATGTGGGGGAGCTAATGTTAATATAACTATGGCCTATTGGGAGAAGAAATATGTCTAATAGCAGATTTAATAGATTTATTAAGTCATATTTTTGATTTCAAGATGACATCAGTATTATTTGGCAAGGAACACAGGACATACTTGAAGAATTCCTATTATAATATAGGCCAAACCACAACATTTTTTAAATTCACATGGAATATTAATAATGACTATATGGAATACTTAGACATTAAGCTCATCAAAGACTACATAGAAAATAGATACATAGCCCGCATACCCAGGAAAGAGACATATTCCAATAGTCTATTGCATTATAGCAGCTCACACCCTCAACATCATAAAAAATCTGTTGTCAAAGGACAAGTAGTTAGAGCCGCTCATATGATTACTAGAGAAGACCATTTTTTGGAAGAATGTTCCAATTTAAAATCTATGTTTTCCGCTAGATCATAGCCCATTACTTTTTTAAGTGACATCATTGAAGAAGTTATAAACAAAAGAAAGAGGGTTTTTTTTTTAAATCTATCCTAGATAATAAAAACTCTAGTATGGATATTGTAAATGAGAATGTAGACAGACATAGTGTTGCATCTCAAATAACTGAAAACATTAACCAAAGTCAAAATAAGAGTAACAAATTCTCAGAAGCATTAGTTATCACATATAGTAAAGAAGCTAACATTTTAAAATGGATTTTTGAGAAATATTGGTGTGTATTGAATCAAGATGAAGAACTGAATAATATTATAGGAGGCAAGCCACTTATTGTGTAGAGAAAAGGGAGAAACTTGAAAGAGTTATTAAAATATACAGAGGAACATAACATCAACAAAGTACTAGGTATGAAAAAAATGCTTTTTTTTGTAGATGGTGCCACAAAATAGAAATGGGAACAGATTTTGTAATAAGGGGTAAAACATACCAAATGCAAGGTAAATATAACTGTGAATCAAAAGCTGTGTTTTATTTAAGCAAATGTAAACTGTGCTTAGCCTATTATATAGGGAAAACTGAAAGAAAATTGTCTCAGCATATATATGAGCATGAATACGCAATAAAAGAAGTCAAACATGAATAAGGCTCTAGCCAAACATGTTAACAGTCATCCAGACCATTCATTTACTTATACAATTATAGACCAAGTTATAATAGATGATAAAACAGCATGGAATTTATTTTTAGAGCTATAGGAATTAGAGTGGCAAATAAGACTGCAAGCAGATACTTGGCCAGGCATTAATGAGCGTAGCTATATAGCGCCTATATTAAAATTAAAGGCGCTTAAAGAAATAAAATCTGCTAATGAATTAGATATGTAATAAATGTTTATAAATCATAGATGTGCTACTTATTTAACACATTCCTTATAGGTATTGTATTAACATGAAGGTGTAAGATAATGTATATACGAAAGCATATTTGTAAATGCTTATTTTAGAATTTTAGATATGTATAGTCATATAAAGATTTGATATTTATTTATAACTATTTAATTGTTATATTATTATATTTTATTTATTATAACATGTATTTTATAAATGTATTATTAAGAATATTATAAGCATAGGTGAATGTTTATGATAGATAGGCTGTTGAGGGCTTAGATATGTATATAGTGGTTAGGGAACACTGTGAATGCAATAAGTACTGCTTGATTCGAAATATATTAATTAAGAAATGAAATGACTTCATCGTGACACTAACTGTTTTTAGTTTAAATTGAATAGATTGTGTTTGTAACTTTGTCTGATGAAGTACAACATTTGTTTGTATGAAAGCACTCAGAATATATTGGTTTGGTTTCAGTTAATAAACAGATATATTTCAGTGGCCGTTAACTCTTGGATTACTTGTTAGATAGCCCTTCGCTGTTTTCATAGTTTGTTTTCTGGATTTTTCTGTTTATTGTTTCTGTTTATTGTGTATCAATAACACTACAGTCATTGCACAGCTAGTTAGGTTCCAGGTTTGCCTGAGACTTGATTGATATATTTTCCTCTCAATCAATGTAATCGATCTAGATCCAAAGACAGGTCTTGATTATTGATTCTCTGGAAGTCAGCAGATTAAGGTAATCAATTTATTTATTACAAAATCAGGAAATAACCAGACTGCAGTTTATGCAGCACCATCTCTTATGGTTATCTTCCGCTTCCTCTCACTCTCTCTATATAGCTATATATATATATATATATATATATATATATATATATATATATATATATATATATCTGTTGTTATTTGTTTTTCTGAAAACTGTTTGAAAGTCACTTGTTAACATAAACGTACAGTGGAGGAGCTTTTTTCCCTGGGCCTCCTCTGAAAATGGCTTTGCCCAGTAGAATTTTCCCAGTCAACAAAGACAAATATGCAAATAAATTCAATGGAGAGCATCTCATCTTCAATATGCCTGCAGAAGTCCATATTATTATTTTCACTCTTAATTTGTAAAATATTTTGCCCCCACACACACACACACACATACACTAGATACATTAATGTGAAAAAACATCATGTACACTTTTAGGTCACAAAACTATGACACTCTAATTCTACTTAAAACATTTCCAGTTTATACATATCACAGATGTCCTTTTCCAGAACTGCACCTGCCATCTAGATCATGTTTTTTCAATCTGTCAGAAAAGATGTAAACTGCAGTAGGTTTAAATGTCAACTGATACAGCATTCAGAAGCTTCATGCAGATGCTATTGCTTTAGGGATAAAGTAGAACAAGGTCAGCTTTAAAACGTGTCAACATTTTTTCTTTTTAATTGTTTTTACCTAAAGCATTATCAATTGTTTTTTAACTTACCTTATTCTGAGTATCACAAGCTCACTTTTCAAAATAATAATGCAGTTTATATACTATTATTACTTTTACACTTACGCCTTGGGTCTACCTGTTCAGTTTTGTTCTGTATATTTTATTGTATTATTTTTGTGTACCCTCTAGCTTGGATCATGACTGAAAAGGGTCCTCAGACCCATCCCCTATCCAGTTAACAAATAAATACAATAAAAACATTTCTACTTATTTATGGTGTGATCATGTAAGCCTCCTCTTGGACTCCTCAATAAATGTGTTTTCTAAATACAGAAATACAAAGGCTCAGTTTTTTTTTTCATTAAAACTCTCCCCTGCTCAGTCATTTTCTAACCAGCAAAGAACAGAAACATTTTCTAACTGTGCAAACGTCTGGGTCTGAGTGTAAACCACATTTTGTTACTGTAGCAATATATACACAGTTTCTTCATCGTGTATTACCTAAGCACTTGATAAAGCTAATGGTAAAAGCCTGGGTTTTATCACAACAAATCTTAATGGTAAGCATCTCTGCACATACTTAAGTCCCAAACGTTAGACCCACATCCACCCATTAAAGGCCCATTAGCAGAAATCCCACAGGAGAGTTTCCATAGCAGGAAGAAAACCAGCTAAAGATGATAATCACTCGCATAGTGATTCACAACAGCATTAATGAGAAATGGAATAAAACATCTCATATATGACTAATAAAGCTAGTAAATTAGACAATTAATCATTACATATAGCAGTGTCAACACAGCATTTCTTTTTGCTCCAAAGAACTACATTATATGTGTTCAGCTTTTGTTTTCCTTTGTTTTGCCCTGTCCTTGTTCCTTACTTGGGTGTTACCTTCCAAAGGGGAAAACTCTTGAAACATACCATGTTGTAACATTAGATTTCTGACTTCATATTGTAAAGCTGGATCTTTTATGGACATCAAAGCGTGATATCTTGCTTTTGAACATACTGCAGTATATCTAGGCCACCCTGATGACATCAAAATTCTGAAAATAGCACAGGTGTTCTGCATTAATTATCCTTTTATGTCCTTTTCTACAAAGAGTCTGTAGAAGAACCTTTAGTTCAACTACGTTTATTGATACCTGTCCGGCCCAGCACCGCAACTGTCTCACACAGAAGACCCTAATTTACTTGTCAGAGATACTAGAAGTTACATGGAATATTATATATGCCAGGTTCTCTCTTATTAATCTGATAAGATTCACAAGGACTACATTTCAATTTCCTTGACTAAGGTTTCCATTTACTTGCAGTTGCTTCCCTGCCTGCTAAAGGCTTCCCTGAATCTGATTTAACTGTAATTAGGGCATTGCAGAGGAGACACCTTTAAAAACTACAATGGTACTTACAATAACCTGTTAATTCATGACTGCTTTGACTAGCACAATGGGATTTAAACGTGGGATCTTTTGGTATTATTTGCCGCTCTCTCTTCATGCTAAATCATCCACTAGCAGTCAGCACTGAGCAGATGTATTTACCTCATAAGAGATTACATGGATTTAAGACAATAATTGTGTTTGAGAAGAGAAAGAAGAAAAGACAGGTTGTTGCCCTGTTTCGTTTTTAGCTCTTAAAATAGATTGTCATCAGGTTGGAAGCCAGAAAAAAAATAAATTCAGTTTTCTGAAGAATAGCACCAGACATATTTTTCAAAGTGTTGAACTGTTGCCCTAAAAGTGAGATTTGAAGAAAGCGTGTTTGAAAAGTATTGTGTCTCAAATGGAAAATGTCATTAAGTTTCGAGGAACATATTAGCACACACGTTAAAATATGCAGCAGACTCTGACACTGCTAATGATCTAAAGGAGTATAGGTACACTGTAACCACAATTATGATGCTAGTTAACCATTACATAGCACATTTAACCTCCTCATTGTCTATTCTCATATGTTCTCTTGGGTTTGCACTCTGGCATTCAGGCCCAAGGGCCATCTAGAAACCTGTCTCACAAAAAATCAGCATTATTATCTTTGTCTCCATTGTATAACCTGCATTGTCTATTTATCTGAAAGCTCATCACAGCAATTTGTGGAAAGAAAGCACTATAATCTGTTTAATGCATTTGTTGAATTCTGTCAAAACATGTTTAAATCACCACTTCTACCTTTTCTGAGAGTAATGCTAACTGTATTCATAACCCCTGATTTGCAAAAATTTTCAGCTTATGTTTTGTACAGTTATTCTTCTATATTTACCTTTTGAAATATATGGCAATGAGATAGGACTCTATATACATTGCCTGAAAAAGGGACTTTAATATCTTCTAATATGTTTCCCCTATTTACTTTCTCCGGTATTTTATAATCATTCTTTAGTTAATAGTCGCTTTATTTTCCTCATGGCAATATGTGAACTATATGTATAAGGTAAGAGAACCACTGTGGTATCAGTACACAAGTCCATGGAAAGTGCGTGCGTGCACACACACACACCACACACACACACACACACACACACACACACACACACACACACACACACACACACACACACACATAGACACAAAGATACAGCTGCTTACAGACCACTGTATATTTATAACAAATTGGGGGAATTTTCGGGTCAACAAATCATCAATCAATATATCACTGAGATGTGTCGAAACTGGACAACCTGGAAAATACATGTTTAGATACAGAAAGGACACCGAATTCACACTTTATAAAGGCATTTTGGCTTTACAGGAACTGGAAATGAACAACCAAGGAAGCTGTGAAACATTATTATAAACTTCTGCTCAATCCTAGATTTTCCTAAATTTTCTGAAGGAGACAGTGCGTTTATTTCTTTCCACTTCTGGACTGCCATATCTGTCTTTGATGTTTTGATGAGTGGTTCTCCTGAGATGCGCATTGTACAAACTATCGAAATAAAAGCCATCATTTTCAGTCTGCTTTTTCTGACTCATTAATGCTTTCTTCTTGTTCCTTAATTCTTATACTGCTTGTCTGCTGCTTTCTTGTAGGTTTCCTTTTGTTCTCAGTAGTCTGTTTCTCTAACTTGTATTTTATCTTATTATTATCTTTTTTGTTGGTGAGTTGGTCCCACTAGATTAGTGACCTCCTTTCGAGAGACCAAGGTCATCTTTATATTACTACAGGAGTAGATTTGGAGGTATTGGGAAACTTGTCTTCCTCTTTTGATAAGTGCCATGGGATCTTTTAAATCCCACATAAGCCACCAGCTGAAGCGGATGAGATTTGGTTTAACGTATCAAAGTGTGAGTACTCAGGGGTGCTGTACCTCCTGTGGTGTCAACAGTCCACCTACTTGATGTGAGATCGGGCCTAACCTTCTGGACCAGGTGAGTTTGCCACCTATTTGAATACCAATGATGTGACGCATCTAAATCATGGTGATTGTTGTTAATTTTGATGTTATTATTTGCTGTGGGGCTTATATAGGACTTGGCAGTTATTATTAATCTCCACAGCTCTTATACATTGGCTCCATACCTAACGTGTCCTCAAAGGTCTTTCCTTCTAGTGTATGGCTGTTTATTAATAAGATGGCTTTTCATTTAGATCTAAGATGTTCACCAACTCTAATTTTTACAACACAGTGTCTGGGCCTGCTTTTTGATTTTGTAGTTCTAATGCCTGTATCTGATACCCTGACTTTCTGGTGAATAAAAAGTGTCCATACAAAATACCTTAAGTGATTTTTATGCACTACAACACTGAGAAGTTATAAATAGTCTTTTATTCTAATTTTGCTATACAATTAATCTAAGTGTCTGTCCTGAGCACTTTAAATCTTCCACTTGACTCCCTATATGTTCTATTAGTTTGATCTCTTCCTGTGTACAGTTACTCATACTTTGTACTCTGTTTTAATTTTAACCTGCTTTTCCTACACATTTAGTATTGCACTACGACTATACCGGCATTAATATTTTCTGCACATTTATTGTGTGTTGCATATTATTTCACTTCGATAAAGTGTCTGCTGTTATAGAAAGGAGCTTATATTTCCTATAATGATCTCACATATATGGCACTGGCTTTGATCTCGAGGAATGATGCTGTGCAATAAATAAATAAATAATGTATTCCAACACAGTATGGCCAGTCCTAGAGTTTTGAAGAAGTTCTTTCCAAATATTTCACCCATAAAGGAATGAAAAAATAGCGAATATTAATGGATCAGCACTGTCAGTTTCCACTCAGACAGTGGAGAATTAAAAAGTTTTCCTGTTAAAAAAAAATGCTCATTTGTTATTGAGATAGGCCCACTTGAGGCAAATTCCCTTTTAGGGGTTATTCTACAAAGAACAATGTCTGGTAAAATTGCCTGTTTAAGGTCACACCAAGTAGGAAAATATGAAAGCTGAGTGGGAATCTAATCTCTCTGTATCATAGAACTGCAGCCTTAGCTCTATTACCATAGGAACTGAGTGCTTGCACAGCTTAATCTCTGTGCCTGACTACCAAAAGCACCATAACTGAATCCACGCCACTTGTGTTTTTCTGTATACAATATGTTGTGTTTTCTTCTTTCCAAAAGATGCCTACCATTATGAAAGGCAATTGTACTTCGTACAGTGATGCACACATTTATCCTTTCTCTTTGAGCATTTGGGTGGGACCTAATGTGCAATAAATTAAAAAAAAATTCCCTACAGTTAATTGTTTGTAATATATATATATATATATATATATATATATATATGTGTGATTCCTGCTAAGGCAAGCCCATTTGCAGAGGTGAGGCCTGGAAGAAAAGCTCCCTTCTACAATGAACATACACAAAGCAGAGAGATTGAGTATAGGGTTTTACATTCCTGATCCTCTTTCATCTTGCATACTAATTTCTGTGGTTAAATTCTCTTCTTTTGAATTAGTCATTTTCCCCTTACTTTAATCCTCTGGTGTTTACTTTCAAATTATTCTGTATTTTCATTTTTTGATAGCTAGTATTTTTTAGTAACTAGTGCTTGTTCTTTTATTATCAGTACACCAAACAGTATTAACATGTGTTAGTCAGTGCCTCAACAGGTAGCACACATGGCACAAAGCTGGAAGGTCCAGGCGGTTGAAAGTGTTTTTTCCCACCTGAAGTGATTGGATTACTTTTCAATAAGTGATACCACGATGCAGAGGATTGGGGGGCTGCACTCCTAAGTGTACTGTCCTCCCTAAGGGAAGACTTTCTTAACCAAGGACCCATCTGCCTGGGCTTGTGACAGCTCAGGAAGATATGAAACAACCAATCACACTTATCAAAAGATTGGGAGGTGGGCTTCCTGGGGCTCTGGACAAATTTCTTCTAGTCTGTATAAATACCATCCAGCATTTCTCTAGAAAATAGGCTGCCACCGGCCTGGAGTGGATCAACAAGGAGGATAAATACATAAATAAATAAATAACTACATTAAACATTAATGTTTCTGAAGGCATATCCAGCTGGGTTTGCTAAGTAGGGTTACATGGACAGATGCAGTTTCTATTCTAACACAATGGGTTGGAAGCTCATTACATAATATTAGGAATTGTTTGTTTTATCATTCCTGGACTCCCAAACTAGTAATGACAGGGATTTATGTTTGGAATGCTGTTTTCAATGATGTTTTAAAAGTGAAACATTTCTAGAGATGTGTGTTTTTTTTTTTTAATTTTTGCTCTCATAGAGACCACCTCCCCACAACAGATAACTTTACAATAACCTCTATTATTAACAAAACTGTAATCACCAGCTTCAACTACCCACACCCAAACTCTTAGGCATTGAAATGGATAAGCATGGGATTTGACCTGCACGGCCCAAATTATCAAAGAAAAGTCCAACAGAAAGCTCAGCCTACTCTTTACGTAACAAACAATTTCTCACAAACCAATCCAGAAGCACTATAGCCAGGACACATCTGCTATCTACCCTCCTCTATGCATCCCCAGTCCTAGCAGGCAGCCTTACAGCAAAATCAACCTAAACAAACTAGAATCCTGCTACAATAAGATAGCTAGATTCACTACTGCACAATCTTCACATAGGACACATAATTGCACCTCCCTCAAAAGCTAAACTGGTTAAGTACTCCTCTGTTACTCCAACTCAATCAACTCACACTAGCACATAAGCTTTACTACCTAAACAAAATCCTGCCCTCCATCTCCTTACAACCTCACACCACAACAAGAGCCTTAAGATCTACCACCCTTCCAATCTTCTAGAAGTTACCAAATATAAAAATGAAGCAGGAAAATCTCTCTTTAGTTACCATATCTCCAAACTCTGGCACTCACTACCAGACATGCTTATATCCAATGCCCACTCCAATACACAATTCAAAAAACTCCTAAAAAGGCAACTTACTAACAACTGGCTATGCTCCTGTAACTTAACACCTGAGTAGAAGAACCAAAGTATTCAGGCAGCAACTATAGCCATGTGTAACCTAATTTTCTACCAGAGTTTCTAACTCGATATGACCTTGTGAAAGCAAAGCTGCAAATATTGTATCAAAAATTGCTTAAACATTTGTATGTACAAATTTCAAGTCTGCTTTCGATGCCACAATGGTGTGCCCTAGAAATGTGCTAATTCTCTGTATTGTACATAGTTACTAGTTTGGTAGTAGTGTCATAAATAGTTACTGAGTCTGTAGTATGCTATGATAGAGTATTGTGTCTTATATGCAGCTTTTCTCCCGGGCCTCCGCTTCAGAAAATGGACATGTGTCCAGCCAAGACTTTTCAGTCCAACAAATGTAAAATAAAAATAAAAATAAATAAATAAATTTAAAGCTTCCTTCATTAATTCATTCCCTTGAATTAGGACAGTATGCTCCTTACCCTTACTCAGTAGACTTGTGTAATTATATCATCCTGTTCATGAATGTTACTTGCGTCTTACCTCCTAATGGGCAATTTGTACTGATGTCAGATGTTAAATTGTTAATATTAAATCAGTAAGGCCATGCTAAACTTACATGCTATGCTTAAGTAGTATTTAACAAATTGTACTGACCACCGCATTTGGCTCTATATGGTGATCTCCTTTACAGTATAAATACACATAATGACCTCTTGCGGATCAAATTGGGTTTATTTTTCCATCTATGGTTAGAGTAAAGTGAGAAGCTATGAGCAGCTTTGTACAGATGGTTGCTATAACATGATAGTTGAAAGGCTTCTACATTTCTACCGTGATTTGCTTTTATCTTTTTGTTTACTTGCTGGTCCACTTCTGTTTTTGCTAACCTGTATTTTCATCTGGCTATTCTCACTCTCTTTCAGTATATGCTTTCCTTACCTGGCTTGCCTGTCAGGCTAAATTTTACTCAGGTTGAGTAGCTTCTTAGTGATCGATTTATACAATGATTCACTTACTCCAATCGAGGTAATACAATGGTATAGGCAAAGCCATGGGATGGGTAAGTCCAATCTGTAACCAAATGAGCATAGGTTATTTCTAGAGTACAGAGAGAACCTATTAGAGTGATTTCTTTGATGGATTTGGGTTTTTACTCTTCCAGAACTGATAATTGCCTTTGCCTTGAAGGAACTTTTCCCAGCTCTGCCTAACTTACACTTATACTTACTATTAGCAAAACACTGGCTTTATTCAAGAAGTTGCTTATCTCACTTCTTGCTTCTCATCTAACCCCTGACCCAAAGACCCATTATATTTCTGCCTCCTAATTATTTATGATGCATTGTTTAACATTAATATAAAAAGTAGAATCTGGAAAAATAAAAAGCTAGCCTGCAAAGGAAGCCAGAGTCTCAGGCCCAAAAAATAAATATATAGTCCAAATGTAAACAAACGAGAAGAGAGAGACCAGGAACTTGAGCTGCAGATTCCAAAGTTTCAAAGTAGTTTATTCAAGAACAGATGACTATCCAAACACAAAACAACACTAAGCAGCTTTTCCAGAGGATTGTGTACCCCACTTAAAATCAGGTCATCACCTTTATTATTGATCCCTACACATATTGCATGAAGAATATATTTGGCATTCTTGCACATGCTTCTACTCCCAATGGTTCTAAACAATACCCATATTTGTGATTCGAGGATAATTTAGTCTTTTCTATCATTGACTTAACATTGATTGGTTACACAGAGTTTACCTCATGCAGTGGCTCAAACAGATGCAATATGCAAGGAGCTCTAAATACTTCCCTGGAGGCAAAATGCTTGCATACAAATAGGAGGTTGCCAGGAATACCCACACTACCTCACAGAAACTGTTCACCACACACAGATTGTCTTATGCTGAGGTGGCAAAGAAACTTCCCAAATCCTCGAAGACCTCCAAAGCCACCTAATGTCAACACTGCTCTTCATCAATCACTAAAAGCACACCAAAGCAAAACCAAGCACCGCACACTTTTGAGACTATTACACCTAATGGTTGCCTAAATGAAGCCCATGAGATGAGGCAAGCATACACTTCTGTATACTCTTGTCATTTGGGACTCCACTGTGTGACACCACAGATGCCCACGTTCTAAGGTTGGAAAATGAAAGATAGCAGTTAGTTGCCAGGAGCCAGGATCTGCAATATCCCTACAAAATGCACTTGGGTTACTGCTCCCCAAGGTACCAATATGTAGTTCAGTCATGAGGAGTCTGTGTCAGTCTAAATGACCTGAGGCAGAGGCCTCACTGAATTATATGAAAAGAGACAGAATGAATCTCTTGGAATATATGTCACACATAGTTAAAGAGCCTTACATTGAGCAGCATTCTACTTTCACCCAAGGATGATGCCACAGTATAAACATAAAATGATTCATTTTAATAACTGGCCTTGTATACTGGTGTCACTTTAGAAAGATCCAATATCTGCCATCATTGGGATTATCTTGTCAAAAACCCACACTGCTTTGGTAAGGATAAGTTGCACACCTGTCCCCCTAGGCTTTCTGATATCTGGCTACAAAACTTTATCCATCCTTAGAGCTTTTTTAGCTTGTGTGTGTCAAAAGACAAAAGACTACCGACACAGTTAAAAGCCTTTCCTGAGAGAAATGCTATGAAGCAACCAAAAAATCCGCGCACCCTTAGGTCTCTCCTCACTTTGGAAACTAGACATTTTATTGCCATGGCTGAGAGGCATGGTTTAATGCTAGAAAGTACTGGAAGTGCATGACTACAATGACTTTCACTACATATAGACCAACAATAGCACAGACTGGGGCTAAAGGTGGAGGTGTTTTGATCTATGTTAGCTTAACAAATATACTTCCAGATTGGTTAAACAGGATGATAGCACAAAAGCTCATCCACATCAAGTAACCATAGATAAAGTCCCCTAACTTTGTATCATGGCTAGCCACAGGTCATTATCTACGCTTCTGCAGTCACATGACTCTTACCTAAATCTACTAGAACCTCTCACCATCCGAACTAACACCTTATTCACATGTCATTTTAAATAACTCTCTATAGACTGGGAAAGAGAGACACTGCCTCATACTCACAGGCACTCTGGCTTCCTGGACTTTATTAACACAAACAGCCTGGAACAGATGAGTGCACATTCCAGCCAGAAGATCAAACATCCCTGGATATGGTAACTCCACCAACATGAGGATCCACCCTGGGTCACATCCTCACTGAGTGAGAGTCACATTACAAAGCTGTCTCATTTGAGTAAAAATCAACCCAGAAAATCTACCTAAACCAATTACAGTTGAGAAACATTTCAAAGGCAAACTATATCCCATTAATTTGATAGATTGTCAAAATTTAAGACCCTCCCCAACTGTGAGAGCTCAGCTACCTATGCAGGATAATTCTGGGAAGTCATCTATACAAACATGAATGAGTGCACAGAGGGGTGCCGATGCATACCACAAGTAAACCCAAAACAAACAGTAAATATAAACTCTACTTGTGGAAGGTCCTCTTAAAACAGGTTATGTAATAAAGAAAACTTGTGTGGCCAAAATAAGGAAAAGCAACTCCTTTAACTGACAGCCAAGTGCTCTCCTACACAACAAACAGGAGACCAAGAGGCCTAATTAAGTCCACCAAGGCCAACTATGAAGTCAGGATAGCCTTGCAGGCTGGAAGGACAATCAGGGAGGCTTTAAGGTCACCTACATCCCAAACAGGTTATATAATAAAAGAAGAAAACACATGGCCAAAATACACAAAAGCAACTCCTTTAGCCAATAAGTGCTCTCCTACACTGGCAACTAAATGGGAGAACAAGAGGCCTAAGTTAAGTCCAACAAGGACAACTACATGAAGTCAGGATATGCCTTGCAGGCACAAGAACAATCAGAAGGCTTTCTTCACCTACATTCCAAACCTTAGAGGTAACACCACACAGCAGTGTGCTGAACTGGTGGTGAAATGTACCACTTACACCACTCAGGGGTGACATATCAAATCTACTGGCTGATAAATTCAACCCTCCCATTAGGCTCCACAATGTCAGATTACACTCCAGCTATATTTCCCCAGCTATCAGCAGGAATAGATGCTGACAACTCTTGCCTAAAACTAAGAAGGCCACTTCCATTAATCTCAATAGCATCCTAGTTGCCTCCTGAATAGTCTAAAACATGATATATCATAAACACTTGAGGTATTCTTTAAGTAGAACCTTGGAAACAGGTTATATTCCAAGAGTGAATGAAAGGTCTGCAACAGTCATTTCCCCTCCACAAGGGTAGACCATCTAGCCATGGATCTACACACTCTTCAGTCTGACAAGCGTAATATGCAGAAGCCATGTGGACAGAATGATAAACGTGACATTGACAACCTACAGACACTGGACCTGTACCTATTATTTGGCTTTGTTAAAGAAGGTCATGCCTTCTTAACCTGATACACTTCTTGAGAGGGTCACCAAAGGCAATTGATGAGGTAAAACATCTTGATCTGGCTAAGGTGTTGACAAAATACCCCACTCGAACATTGTTGACAAGCTCCGCGAGGCTAGGCATAAACCCTTGCATAACTAAACTTCATTGCTGACTGTCTCACAAGACAGAACCCAATAAGTCAAGGACTGGTGAGACCATCTCCACTAAGAGACTGGTCACCAGTGGGGTGCCCTAGAGGGCTCTGTGTACAGCACTGCTCCTGTTTGGCATCTACTTCTTGGAAGTCAACAGGCTACTGTTAAGGCATCTGGCTCACACCAAGTTCACCTAGATGACTTTAAATTGGGAGCTATTATAGATTTCCTCCAAGACACAAACATCTTTCAAGTGGGTTTTATCACTGACAAACAACTGGTGCCAAAACAATGACCCTAAAAACTCTATTGCCAAAAATGCATTATAATATTCTTTGAGAAACTGTATAATGCAAGTTAATTATGCCATTGACAAAATGTCTTTGAGAGTTAAGACAATGATGAGAGATCTGAGAACATCTCGTTGATAGCAATCTGGCCTTTTGATCAACATGTAGCTACCTAATAATAAGAAAATCATTCTATGTCATCCAAAATTATAGGTTGAAGGGTATGGCATCTCGGTCCAAAGAATTTATAGTACCACTCCTACTTGGCCCATATTAGACCTATGATTAAATACATTACATCCCCTTTTGGCGTAATGTGTCTAACCAGACACTTGCAACAGTTAGGAAGCATATAAAGGGATTTCTCACCAGGAGAACTCAGGGCATGAATATCCCTGGCTCCTGCACTGACTGAGTAAAGAACTCTTTCTCTGTATTCAGTCTCTACTACAGGCTGGTGAAAGGGTATTTTTACTTGGCTAACAGGGCTTCCACTCAGACCAAGCCCTGATGGATCTGTTGCAGATGGGCAAAACAAACTAGCACCAGAAACACTTTATCCAGAGAGCTGAACTTTGTTGTGACATAAACAGGAAGTGCTGGAGAGACAGATATGTGTTCCAAAGGATCCCTGCACTATATGTGTTTCTCAAAGTATCCCTGCACACTATGAAATAGGCCCCTGCACATATAACACAGAGTTCATCCTGACACTATTCAAATAAAACTTTAATAATTGGATTGGGAAATGTACCCTTATGGACAGAGGCATCAATAAGAAAAGTGATACCCCTATTCTTACCCCTACAAATCCTTAGATACCTGCCTACTAACACTAGCCACCATATGGTACTTGTGACCCAAATGGTTTGGAGTGTGTATGGCTGGGTTTGTGTGAAGGAAAGAGGGGGGTTGTTAGCCTAATGTAACAACTTTATCCAAGCTTATGCACCAAACTCTGGTAGAGTGGGGATCAAATGGCACATCTCCAAAAATTCATCAAAGCACACCACTTTAATTTCCATCCCATCCAAGGCACAGTACTAATATTTTACCAATGCTTTAGGTTTACCCCTAACATCCACTGAAATTCAGCATATCTATTCTGCTTTTTCTGGTTGTGACTCTTTGCATCCTACTGCACGTCATGTCTTCTCTGTTCAGAATCCTAGAAAAGCATGCTTAGCCCTCACAACAATAAGCCCACTTAAATACAACATACTTCCCAGCCTTAACATGTCATGCTTTTAGAAAAGAAATATGGTAATAACAAGTTTAGCTTAGCTCTAGAGTAATGCATACTGACAACTTTATTAGGAGCAATTTTATTGGCCTCCTAAAAGACTTTAACTCCATATAGACTTGCTTGTCAAAATCTTCCCTTGTTGTCCTCAGCTCTGCCTTTTTGAACAGAAAGTTTCTGACTAAATTTTTTTCAGATTAATTGTGTAAAATAAGTACAATCACACACCATTGCAATTTATCCTATTCTGTGCAGTGCTTAACTGTTAGGCCTATATCCTTGTCCACTGGACTTTTCAATCTCTATTCTCTTGTTACTTCTGCTTTGGCTGACCAACATGCATCTGGGAAGTCAGACCTCATCTTCCCAAAACAATGTCAGGCCCATCTAACAGAGGAGTCTTTTACCAAAACTTATAGTTGATTTTTTGAAAACTTATAAATCTCTCAGTCTTAGTATGGAAGAATGAGGAAATTATTTGACTCTGTTTCACTAATGCCATAGAAGTTGTAGAGTCTTACAAATACTTTGAGTACTTCACCCTGACAATTGACACATACCTTTTGAAATGATTCCAATACAGTAAATAAAATATGTCATTGAGTTTGTCTCCTGTCAGTGCATACACAGCTTACTGACCAGAGGAACATAAAGAGCTACAATAGTGCAAAAAGTATTTTTCACAGCCATGGAAAACTAGCCTACCAATCAGGAGATGTAGGGAGGAAACCCACTTAAGAAAATGCAGGGGAGGACATGTAGACTCACACAGAGGCACCACAGCTGAGAATCCGAACCGAGGAGAACCTCTTGCTGTGGGGCTGCACCCATCCAGCCATCTATCTATCTAGATATATAGATAGATCCATAGATATAATACATATACACGAACCTAAGAGTCTGAAAATTTTAAAACACATTCTACAAGAAAAAGTAGTGAACAAGGAGAAAACCATCAGCCCGGTTATAGAAATTCATTAATCTATTTTCTTGTTAACTATCTAGTAGTTCAATTAAGAGGGATTACATTATGAACTGTGACAGCCTGCCAGTGCATTTCTTTGTGCCGGGTCCCAAGCCTGGATAAATGGGGAGGTTGCATCAGGAATGGCATCTGGCATAAAACCTCTGCCAATATGACTTATCTCACGGAGGAACACATTTCATATTTCCATACCAGATCGAGGTCAAGGTCCAGGTTGAAACAATGAGCCGCCACCAGTACTGTTAGCCAACAGAGGGTGCTGTGCGGAAGTGAATTTGACTGTTAAGTGAGAAGAAGAAATGAGGAAGGCATGCCGGAGGCAGGAAGAAAGGAGGAAGGTTAGGAGTGTGAGTAGTGAAGGGTAGGAACTTTGAATGTTGTCAATGTATGACTAGTATAGGAGAGAGCTAGCTGATATTATGGAGAGAAAGGAAGGATTTGATATATTGTGCGCACAAAGAGACTAGATGGAAGGCAAGTAAAAGGCCAGATGTATAGAGAGGTGGGTTCAGAAATTGTTTCTATCATGGGTGTGGCTGGCAAGGAGAAATGGGGTGGGGTTATCCCTATAAAGGAACAGTATGCCAAGAGTGTTTTGGAGGTGAAGAGAGTGTCTGTTAGAAGTGATGTTTATGAAGCTTGAAATTGATGGTATAATGATAGATGTTGTTAGTGCATATGCTCCCATAAAGTTGGGTGTGCAATGGATGAGAAAGAAAAATTTTGGTGTGAGTTGGATGATGAGTAGTGGTAGGAAGTGTACCCAAGGTGAGAGATTTAGTGATTGGAGCAGACTTCAATGGGCATGTTGGTGAAGTGAATAGAGAGGGATGAGGAAGAGTAAGGTGGTGGGTATGGCGTTAAGGAGAGGAATGCAGAGGTCAGATGATTGTGGATTTTTCTTGAAAAGGATGGACATAGCTGTGGTGAATATGTATTTCTAAGAAGAGGAGGAGCATAGGAGGTATTTATAAAGAGTGGAGGAAGATGCACACAGGTTAATTATATCCTATGTAGGAGGAATGATCTGAAGGAGTGGAGACCAGCAAAGAGTGGTGAAAGGGGAAAGTGCAGCTAAGCAGCATAGAAATAGTGGTCTGTAGGATGAAAGGTGGTGATCAAAGAAGAGGGAGGAGGCGTGTGAAAGCAGTGCCAAAAGGTTAAATGGTGGAAGTTAAAAAGTTGATTCTGAGGTGGAGTTCAGGGAAGAGAGTTAAGACAGGCACTGGGGAGGCAGTGAAGAGTTACGAATAGCTGGGTAACTACAGCAGAGCTAGTAAGGGAGACTGCTAGAAAGGTGCGGGTGTGACATCTGGACAGAAGAAGGAGGACAAAGGGAGACCTGGTGGTGGAATAAGGAAGTACAGAGTATGCAGAGGAAGAGGCTGTAAAGAAGAGGTAGGACTGTCAAAGAGATGAAGAAAGTAGACATGAGTATAAGGAGATGAGAGGTGCATGGCAAAGAGGTGGTGAAGGCTAAGGATACAGGCATGGAGAGTTGTATGAGAGATTGGACACTAAAAAGATAAAGGACTACTGATTGGCTAAGACAGAGGGACAGAGCTGGGAAAAGATGTACAGCAGTAAGAATTGATAAAGGATAGTGAAACGTACTCACAAGTGAGAGTGTGTTGAGTAGATGGAAAAGAGAGAGTACTTTGGGGGCTGATGAATGAAGAGAATGAGAGAGAGAAAGGTTGGATGATGTGGGATAGTGAATCCAGGAGAGTGAAACAGATTAGCAAGGGAAAGAACTAAGGAGAACAGCTATAGAAGAGGATATGAAGAATGGAAGGCTATTTTAGATGGCATACCAGTGGAAGCATGGAGGTGCTTAGGAGGAAATAGCAGTGGAGTTTTAACCAGATTGTTTAATGAAATTTTGGAAAGTCAGAGGATGCCTGAGGACTGGAGAAAAGTGTTTTTGGTACCTATCTTTAGAATAGAATTTGATGTGCAGAGCTGCAGTAACTTCTAGAGGGATAAAATTGATAAGTCACAGCTTGAAGTTATGGGAAAGAGTAGTGGAAGCTAGGTTAAAGAAGGAGGTGATGATTGTGATCAGTAGTATGGTTTCTTGCCAGGAAAGAGCACTACAGATGCAATGTTTGCTCTGAGAATCTTGTTGGAGAAATACAGAGAAGGTAGAAAGAGGTTGCATTGTGTCTTTGTGGACTTAGAAGCATATGACAGGAGTGCCTAGAGAGGAATTGTGGTATTGTATGAAATCCGGGAGTGGCAGAGGTATATAAGAGTGGTACAGGATATATGCAGAAGGTAGTGTGACATTGGTGAGGACTGCAGTTAGGAGTCTAGATACATTTAAGGTGGAGGTGGGATTACATCAGGATCAGCTCTGAGCCCTTTCTTATTTGCAGTAGTGATGGACTGGTTGACAGATGAGATCGAACCCAGAGGCCCGTGGACTATGATGTTTGCAGATGACATTGTGATATGGATTTGAAGTAGGGACCAGGTTGAGGGAGACCCAGGAGATGTGGAGATATGCTTTAGAGGAGAAATTATGAAGGTCAACCCAGGGCTAAAAACAGAATATATGTATGTAAATGAGAGGGAGGGTAGAGGAATAGTGCAGGGATACAGGGAGTAGAGCTGAGTAAAGGTGGATGAGTTTAAACAGTACTTGGGATCCAACAGTTCAAATTAATAGTAAGAGTGTGGAAGAGAGGTGAAAGAGAAGTACAGGCAAGGTCCCGGAGATGGGTGGAGAAAGTGTCAGGAGTGATTTGCTTGTTGACAGGCCGAGGTACCAACAAGAGTGAAAGGGAAAGAGGTCTACATGAGGGTAGTGAGACCAACTATGTTATATGGGTTGGAGGCAGTGGCAAGGTATTGACAAAAGGCAGTCAAGGAGCTGGATGTAGCAGGTTAAAGATATTAAAGATTTGCACTTTCTAGATTGTGACTAGGATGGACAGGATTAGGAATCAGTATAATAGAGGTCTCAGCTCAAAAGGTTAGCAGACAGTTTAGAACAAAGCAAGAGGCGATATTGCGTTGGTTTGGACATGTGCTACAGGGAGAGGAGGATGATAAGGTATATTAGGAAAAGTATACTAGGATGGAGCTGGCAGGTAAGAGGGAAAAGAGGGAGGCCTAAAGATAAGGTTTATGGATGTGGTGAGAGAGGACATGCAGAGAAGTGGTTGGTGTAGAAGAAGCTTGATGCAGAGGACAGGCCGAAATGGAAACAGATGATCCGCTGTAAAACTCTACTTGTCAGACAGCGAAGACCAGTGATGACATTATGAGCTGTGAATGTGGAACTGGCAGTAGTGATAGGTTTCATTTCCTGCATTTGTACTTACAATCTGTGTGTGATTTTGAAACCCCGTCACTTGACCAAACAGTGTTATCGGATCATCCCCTGAAAATTGACACTTGTGCAGTGGAATTACTTAGTTTATAAATATAATTTTTCCAATATCCTTGTTTAGTTGATCTCATAAATTCGTAGCCAGTTGCCAGAGAAAACATGGCCAAAGGCCCCTACATTGTCCACTGAAGGCTTGAAAATTGTCATGTCTACCAAATATAAATAAACAATGTATAAAATGTATCAATGAAAGTAAGAAAAAAAAGAAATGCTGAAGTATTGTGCATGCAGAAGTGATGCATTTCTCTGTAGTCTAGGGTTACATAACATCAACATAGCCTAGGAATCATCTACATTTGCAAAGTTATGAACAAGGAGGAGTGTGGTAGCATGTTTAATAGCTAAAAACAGGACCACCTGCCTTAACTGCTAATCCTGCCCTCTGAATAAAATCCCACCATAATGCAACAGTGGCCACATATAGAGTCAAGAACATGAAACCTACATGTTTCACGAGAAAAAATGAAGATTTCCAACTGTTATGTGGTAGAAATTGTCCTGGAATAATTTGCTCTAGTGTAGCAGTTCTCCTCGAGGCAACAGAGAGAATTATCAGAGTAAACTGTTAAAACTAGCAGAGGCAGCATTTGGCTCATCCCTTGTACTGCATCAATGATGGATTGTACTCAGCAAGTTAACATTGAGTTTATACATTTGCGCTTTACTATAAGGAACAAGATGATCTGGACTTTAAGAACTTTAGCTGTAAAAGTCTGAAAGAGCTGTACAAGAATTTAATCACAGTGTGGCCTCTTCCTCTCACAATTATGACTATTCTCACATGGTACAAGACCATTTTGGAACTGATGAGTTTAATAAAGCACCAGCTCAAGTATCCCATATATATTCAATTAACTCCTAAAGTGGTGCTTGCTTGTTGGAGATTCTCACAAAGGGAAATATAGAAAAAAGAATTAAACAGTACAAATGGAAAATTATGTTTAATATCAATTTCATGGTTCTTTATTCATCAGAACAACAAGCTGTGTTTTGCTAATGCTGTGGGTGTATTCAGTTATGAAATCTTACAGAAACACAACAGCAACATTACAGCAAAATGTACTACAGTCCTTGAATTTCCCAATAGAGAGCACACTACAAAACAATTTTAGGGGACTGAAATCACAATTAAAACATAAACAGCATATTTTTAGTGTTCCACTGAAGTCTCAGTTTGAGTTACAGTGCTCTCATTCTGAATTCATAGGATCATATGATCATAGGAAGCTACTAGGCTATTGGTCCTAGAGGCCATATATGCCCTAGCCAGAGTTTAATATGTTGAACAAGACAGCACCAGATGCCCCTGTCAGCAAGGACAGAGGTGGAATCAGGGGTGTATTTTTCTGTAATTCCCTATCCAGTTATCAGGTTGCATTAAAAAGGGATAATGGGGATTGCTCTGCTTTACGTGGAGAGGTCTATTCCACATTAGGGAGTCTCTGGGACTAAATCTATCCCATAAAGTCCTATTGATGTCACAGACCAGTATAAGGAGTCATGTGTGTGGAGTTATTCAGTTCAGATCTGCACCAGTCCCATCAAGAGGCCCGAGGGGACTGAGGTGCTTTAATATGCCAGGCAGAGAGAGGTCACCACTGAGGAGTGTGTATGAAACTGAGTAAGAGGACAAGGTTTTAGCCTATCTGTGTGGGATAGTTGTTTGAGACCCTAGTTCTCCTGCTGAAAAGCAGCCTCTCCCAGCTGCTGCATGGTGCTTTTGAGGTGCATGCAGAAAGAGGTTTTCTACTCAGTAATGAGTGCCTTGAAGAGAATAGGGATGTGTGTGCCTCCTTGTCCCTGGATGAGATACTAATGTATGATGTGATACAACTGTAGAAAGCTTTTCTGTATTGTGATAACATGGTGAAAGGTCAAAAGTCAGGTTGCTATCAACCTGGGTGCCAAAATTCCTCACGACTGATTGTATACTTAGGATGTTCTTATTAATCTGATAATTTGAGGTGACCTCACTCTCCCCAATGGGGGTGATGATGCATTTTTTGATATTCAGCTTGAAGCCATGTTTCTGGTACCAGTCATTTGTTTGGGTGAGACCCTTGGAGAATGTCCACTTCACTGGATAATTGATGACAGTGCCCAGCTTGCAGTCATCTGCAAACTCGGACAGCGATAGCCCACTATTTTGTCCTGCACCTCAGAAAAGTATATCCCAAATAACAGAGTCCCCAAGATCAATCCCTGGGGTATTCTGCTCATTACTGGTCACCTGCTTGAGGTGGCTTCTCCTATTTGACTAGGTGGGTTCTATCAGTGAGCCAGTTTGCTACCCATCTGGTAACATATGGATTGATGCCTAGCTGAAAATAGTGTCAGAGGCTTTGGCCAGGTCAAGGTAGGTGATGTGTCTTTGGTGACAGTCTCAAAAGAAGTCAACCAAATTTAACAGACATAACTTCCTTTGTGAAGCCAAATGTGTGGGATCAAGTGTTTGGAGGTCGCCAATGTTCTTGTTAATGAGGTGCACCATAATCCATTCAATGGCCTTGCATATCAAGCTAGTTAGGCTAATGGGTCTATAATTTCCTGGATCGGTGGAGGCTCCACCTTTGTCCAAAGGAATGGCAGTGGCTGTCCTCCACTCAGCTGGGATGAAGCTGTTACTCAGGCTTCAGTTGAGTAGGGTGCCTAATAGTGCTGCAAGTTCCTGCCTGAGTTCATGTAGGATAGAGGAATGGGAAGCTGTTGAAGACGGGGGGGGGGGGGGTGAGAGGGGCACTTAGTGATCTAAAAATGGCAGTTTTTTAAAACTATTTACTATAGCTTATGGAGGTTCACTTGGGACACAGCTTGGCAATTTCCTTTGGTGCTTGAATTAACACTGATTGGTCTTACCTATCCAGCAATTGATATTAGCCCTAGTGAAATTAAATGTGATTATACTATATATAGATAATTTGAGGACCCATGAAGGATGCAGCGAGACTGCATCTATCCATTAGTGGCAGGAGGGCAATCCTGGGTACATTTTCTGTTACCCATCTTAGAACCAAGTTGCATTTAAATATGGGCAGGAGGCTTTGTTTTACTTGAATGGATAGTCTGTTCTGGAACAGTGGTAGCCTCTGTGATATATATCCATCTCTCCACAACATTTGGTTTAGATGTGGACTGGTATTTCTGATGCCATTTGACTTTTGATGTTCAAAGTGGGTCCATCTGTATTAGGTCAGAGGATGCCTTGTATTATGACATGTCCCTCTAGGCACTCTGTAGGATGCAGGTATGGTATAAATCTTTGGTGGTCCATGCAAGGACCTGTTGTTTGGGACTTGTATCATTTAGTAAGTTATCTCTGTGGGTATTCAGTTGTTGCATGGGTCTGGATGAATTTTGTGCCAAAGTGGGCGTTATAATGAATGATTAACCTAATGCAGGGGCGTTCTATAGGGAATAACTCTAGATCTGAGTCAAAATCAATTTGTTTATAAGCTGTGCAATACAGAAGACTTTCTTATGACTCTGGGCACATGTTGGTCAAAGTTAGGTCACTGTACACAAGTTCCCCAAATGCCACCAAACAGCTGGTCACTTCTCCGGGGCATTGTCAATTTAGCGGTTCCTGTAGTAGATTGACTTCCCAAGGATATAATAATGTATTTCTTGGAGTTTAGTTTCAATTCATGATTCTGGCACCAGTTATTCTTTAGGACAAACCTTTCTGCATGATGGTTAAGTCATTTGGGGACTCAATACTTTAGCTCTAACACAGTCATTTCAAGCGTAGTCAATAGAAACCCTTTGGTATTTCCTTTTACTTTTTAAGATGTATGCCAAACAGAAAATGTCTCATGCAGACCACAGGGGACTCCATTTGGTATTGGTCCCTTCCCTATTTCTGATCTCACTAAATCCTGTGAGCAAGCATCTGTCTGCATTTCGCACAGTTCACCTTCCTGATTGTATTAGATTATATTCCTTGTATAATTCGCTACTTATTAGATGCGTTTTAAATTTGTAGTTTGGGATCTTCTAATAAAGAATTAAACAATGTATGAACCAATAATGACAAAAACTACGCTGTTCAGCATAAAAAGCCTCAAACTTCTGTCATTATAATCCACCAATATCAGTAATAAATCTGAAGTCACCTAAATAATTTCACATTAAAAGGGCTCTGTGGTAACTAATGAAGAGGGGCTGCTGCTAGCAAACAATGTTATATTTCATTATTTCATCTAAATAAATATGCTGCGCCGCCAGAAGGAATACTTTATGCTACATTAAAACAAATTTATAAGCTGGTAATTTTGCAATGGGAATGGATAGCAAACTGATAATAGGAAACATAGTTACTTGGTAGCGAATTCCTCAAAGGGGACATTCTTAGGACTTCAGCATCCATTCCTTTAAAGGCACAACCTGATGCAATATCTGATCCATCTCTCCATACTGTGGAATGAGACCCACAGCCTTCTGCATCAAAAGCAATTATGTACTACTGTTGTGCTAATAACCAAATACAAATGTGTTGCTTTCATAGTAGCCTCTTCTCTCTCTTCCTAGAGCTCTCAGGCTCCTTGTAAAATCCGTTGTAACTAAATCTCTCTCTAGCTTTTGCAGTGGAAGAATCTATGGAAAAATGAATTGTTAGGGGTGGGCCAAAACCAGGACACATTTTATAAATATCAGCTTGTATGATCTTAGAGTTTTCAAAATAAAGTGTTATGTGTTACCATTGTGTGTTTCCTGAAGATAGGAAGTCTGAACTTAAAGGACTATCATTCTTTGGTAGATTCACTTCTCACTGATTTGCCTGAATACCACAAATTTTAAGAGGAACAGGAAGTATGGGCCAAATATTCTGTAAATCTGGACAGTTGATTCATAGATTCATGTAGATTCATGGGTTGGTGCTGGGCTATCAGCCCTAGGAATTCTCTAAAATAATACGCTAACAATTCCTAGGCTACTTCTTTTTATTTACTTCCTGGACCCTATATCTGGAAGGGCGATGACATGATCCGGGGTGAGATTTCCTTTCTCCCATCAATCATCAAGGTTCCTTTGAGAGAGAGGGATGAGGGGGCTCTATAACGACGTATGATATTCCAAGTCTAGGTCTCTGGGTCGGAATATCCCTCCAACATGTTTTTGTTTGTTGTGATGACAAGGTTTGTATCCCTGGGCGTGTGAGCTCTGGGGGATTGGGATTTCTTTAAATTGGCATGTCAACAGCTGGCATGGCCTTGTATGTTAAGCAAAGGATTGCTCTGGTAGGTATTATATTAGAAATTTGCATGGTTGCTTCAAATTTTAAAGCAAAATCAGCAAGACATCTCACGCAAAACCTGTAATTCTTTCAATGCGAAAATGACTACCTTGGCCTTTCAATTTGTTGCAGAATGTCTTGGTACATACAAAGGCATTGCTTATTCTATAATGGAGTCTGTGAGGGGTCAGTACAGTGGAGACAGCGGCACCTCGCACTGGATGGCCCCATGGCCAGAGGCTGCCAGGCTCAACACCCTGGTGTGGTGACATGGGCAGAATTCAGGCTTTTTGAGCCTGTAGTAGCACTAACCACCAGGCCCATATCTAACTGCGGTGCCCACACACACACACACACACACACACTGCTCACTGCAAGCCACTTGGCACTCGCGCTTTTAACCATGGTAGCATAATTCCCTGTAACACCAAGCAGCAAGAAAACAAAACAACTTCTTGGTTGGTAGATTTGCCTGCTCAAAATCACTTGTGGCACTTCACTGTATTTTCCCACAACCCAGTACCACGCTGCCAAAATGCCCTTGCTGTGAGAAATTCCCCAATTTATAGTTACTTTGGCCTTAGATACGCCTGGGTGTTGCCTCAGCCCATGGCTGTATTTTTTTGAAACATTGGCCTGTCTTTATAAATAGAAGGCTAATGGCATGTAGCATGTCACAATTTAGTAAAATTTCCTTGGAAATCTATTGCCCGCTTAAGTGCCTGCTCTGCTCCTTGGCACCATTTCTGGCTGTCATTTTCCTTTGAGAGACTTCAAATGCATGTGAAAAAGAGTCGCAACTGTCTCCTGCAGCCAAACTGTGGCCCAGCATAAATTTGCCCCAGAAAAGAGATTTCCCACTAAGTATATTTGCTTGGCCATAAAGGAAATTGGCTGTTAGGCACCTACACTGCCCAGTACAGACAGCAATTTTCCCTTTTGTGCAAAATTTGGCTTTGCTTGCGACTGTCTCACTAGGCAGTTTGGTCTTCCTTGGAGATAATTTTGTACTTTTTGGTATTTCTGATTCCCTTTTGTCCTCATGCAAGTAATACCGTGCTTTGAGGCCCAGACGGCCCCCAGCTTGCAGGTACTACCAGAAGGCACAAACTGTTTATACCATCCCTCAGGGGAGATTTATGTCAACTCTGGAAGCTGGCCGGGTACCCCATAGAATCAGAATGGTGACTTTGAAAGTGACTGCTTTGTGAGTCAAATGTACCTTACAAGGAAGAGATGATACTGTAGCAAAGAGAATGCTCTTTGCAGCGTACTCATGTTAGATTACTTACCAGAAATACAAAATAATATTACCTCTTTTAAATACAACTAACTATTCCAAAACATTTGTTAACAAATGTAGGGAATCTCTGTACATTTGTATTCTATATGAGTAATTATTCAATCTATATTTAGGTATTAAAAATCACACCTAGGATCAGTAAGAAGTTGAATCTTATTATTAATAGGTGTTCAAAAGGGGTCCAGATAAGTAATTAGCATCTTGGAGTCATTTAGGGAGACGCGTAGCTATGATGATTTTAGATAATAGTGATATTTAACTACAGCGATGCCTGTGCATCATACTGTTTGACCGACTTGGGGTATCTGTGTCTTTAGTTATATGATGACATACCTCCTTTGGCTTTTGATGCCCTGTTTTGATATAGGTAACAAGATATAAAGGCTAGGTGCTCTTTACGTGAATAGTAGGTTTCTGTGTTTGTATAGATATCAATCTTCAGGTTTAGGGAATGCTTGCAATGAGTGCAGTTTCATGTTTAAACTCCTAGCATTTAGCAGCATGACTTTTAATTTGCATTTTGTTGACATTGTTATTTTGTTAGTTTAGGGACATACCTGCCTGAGACACACATTCATGAAGCTCAATCATGTCTCTCTCTTCATATAGTCAATGGAGGTACATCTCAAGTCATTCACTCCAACATGGACTATGATAGAGTCATAACAGTACCTGTTGTTGAGAGACTTGAGTGTCTGTGTGATATGACGGATTCCGGCACCTGACAAAACAACTAACTGTGGCTGTCTCCTTATCCAGCCTGATGAGATGCACATCTGTGTGTCTCACAATGGAGTCACCTATGACTAGTATGTTGGGTTTATGGTTAAGTCCTAGTGGCTATGAGACACAGGTATGTGGACTATGCTTTGCATATGGTGTGGATGGTTGTGGAGTTTGTGTGTGTTTTTGCCCCGGAGGTCTCCTTTGTTTTGGATGTTTTTGTTGAGAACCTGCTGGTGTGTGTTGTATAAGTGTGGGTGGTGTTTGAGGTGTAGTGATTGTGTTGACAACCTTCTCAGTGCCAGGTGTATTGCCTTGTGAGGAGAGAGCATAGACTCTGGGTTCCTTATGTAACTGCATCTCTTGCAAATTGTGCTCCAAGGTGGTAGTAGTAGCTGGTTGTCTGTGTACATGAGACAACTGCTACACTGTCTCAAGATGACCATATCAACCCGACTGGCAGGAGAAACTGTAGGAAATTTTCCATCCATATTTGTCAGAATCTGAGGGAAAGAGGCCAGGAGAGCTAAGGGTAGACTTAATGCCGAAATTGAACATGGAAAAGTGCCTTTTTTCTTAAACTCAATTCCTTGTGTATTATTCAAAGAAAAATCTTTGTAACATAAAAGTTGTTTCAAATTATTACAATTACGATAGGTAAACATAGGTTGGTCTGGGAGCCATTTCTCATGACCGGGTATAGATTTCAGGACAAACCAATTTTTTCTTATAACATTCTCAATTGTTCTGCTCATTCTATTGTATGTCATGAGATATCTAAGGGGTTGTCCATTACCAGGACTCATAGTGTCAGTATTGGAATCCTCTTTAACAGAAAAGTAGGGTCTGGCTACAGAGTCCCTTAGTGTCAGAGCATCCCTCCTAGCTGTCTCTATTTCTGTCATATTGTATCCCTTCTCCAAAAAACTTACAGTCATTTCCTGCATCTGAGCATTACATACCTCCAGCTCTGTACTAAGTCGACTGGCTCTTAAGTACTGACTTTTTAAGATACTCTTGAAGGTTCTCCTCATGTGCATACTTTTTTTATGGAGATATTTGTTTACTTGGACATCCTTCTTATAGACACTAGTTTGTAAACCATGATCTGTAAGCATCAACTGTATATCCAAGAAACTTAGGGATTTGTCAGAGAACTTCATCTCAAATTTAAGAAATTCAACAGTCTCATTCAAGTATGTATAAAAGTTTTGTAGATCCAACATAGTACCCTGCCAAACTAGGAAAATGTCATCCACAAAACGCTTATAGAATGAAACATTCCTAGCACAGGGATTATTTACACCATATAAAATGTTTTCTTCCCATCTGCTCAGAGTCAAGTTAGCATAGGTATTTGCTATGGCAGTGCCCATAGCAGTACCCGAAACTTGATGGTAAATTTGCTTATTGAAAACAAAAACATTGTTTTCTAGAACCAGATCTAATAGTTCACAAATTGTCTCAGAACTTCTACCATTAACCAAACCATGCTCAACTAGTATTTGTCTGACACAATCAACTCCATAGGTGTTGGGGATGACAGTAAATAAAGATTTTATATCTGATGTCACTAGGAAAAAGTCCTGATTAGTAACGTTATCATACCAATTGTAAAGCTGAGATAAAAAATCACCACTATCTTTAATATAACTAGGGACAAATTTTAGATAGTCCTTTAGTATATTTTGGAGGTATACAGATATAGGCTCTGTAATCCAACCACCACTTGAGGCAATGGGCCTCATGGGTGGTTGCTCGACAGACTTATGGATCTTAGGAAGTCCATAAAGTATGGGGATGGTAGGACAGGGCACACTCAAATAATGAAAAGTTTCAAGGTCTATGTCATTCATTACTTGGAGGTCGTATATAGACATATTTATTTTACTAATCATACTGTCTATTTCCTTATTACCAATAACTTTAAACGTAGACTCATCCCTAAGAAGATCCATCATGGATTGTATATACTGTTCCATGTCCATTATCACTATTGCTCCTCCCTTATCAGCCTCTTTTATAATAATTTGTGTGTTAGTTTGTAGTGATTTTAATGCTTCACATTCTGATCGAGTCAAGTTATGATGTTTAGGACTATTATTCCTTGTATATAAATCACGTATTTGTTTCTCACATAATTCATTGAATACAGAGATGATAGGGTCACTTATTGGAACAAAAGTGCTAGTTCTCCTTAGATGATTATTCATAGTATCATTACTATTTCCATATATATTCTTTAAAGTCAAACTTCTAGAGAACAGACCCAAATCAGTAACAGCATTAACTACATCATAAGTGGCTGTGGGAATAAACTTAATTCCATGTGATAACAAAGATAGTTCAGCTTTAGTTAATTGGTACTTAGAAAGGTTGACTACGGAGGGATGGGGTACTGTATTATCCATATTAGTCAATCCATTAACGGAATTCGTATTTTGACAATTATGGTGCAGTATATCCAAAGACTCAATACTTTCTGGAATAATAAAGGTTTCTATCTGAACTTCAGAAGGTAGTGCCACATGGCTAGTGTTAGTGTCAGCACATTCATCAGTAATATTATGTATAATAACATCACTTCTTCTCATTTGACTACAAGTTAATGTATCAGTATCAACATAATTTTGTCCAATAGCAATACTATCAGCACGTTACATTGTCCAAGGTTTCCATCCTAAATACCTTGCA